>NC_071122.1:21136666-21438333 GCF_024256425.1 Clarias gariepinus
TGGATTCTGTAATCATAAAATGGATGATGGGTGGATCGTCGCTTTTTCACTCCTCCTCCTAGGTTGATTGTTCAGGGTTTCTCTCTCTCTTTTGCATGTTTTAGACTTTGCTCATCTATCTCTCGACTGCTTGTACGCAGAAAACACACTACCCATGATGCATAGCAGATAGATCTCACCATGGCGGCCTACTGGAGAACTCTTCCTTTTGACTTTATTGTGAGTTCCAATATTCCTATGATTTACCGTACACCTCATGTACATTCCGTCCACAGCTTGGAATGAAATCCGCCCAGATTTATTTGGTGAAAACGGTTTAATCATTTTGTCAGATTAGTGTTTGTGAGTGATGGATAAAGCTTTAAGTAAAAAAAAAGAGGGGGGAGGGGGGGACGTTGGTGGAAACGTGGCCAAGTAAACGAGAGGGGACGGCGTGTTAATAAAGAGACGGAAGGACACTCTACAACGCGTCTCTCTGCCAAGCTGTTTTCTTCTGCCCTCCATCCAGTGGGAGAAGAGCAATGAAAGGAGGAATGAAAGAAGGAGTGAGAGATGTCAGCGTTGCCTCCCTACACACACACAGACGATGAGCAGAATCCCCTCTGAAAAAAAGGTTTTTTTTCTCCCCCTTGCCTCCCTCCAGAGCATGAGAGGAGGATTGAATAATAATAACAGCATTTCCACCCTCAATAAATCCACAGTGCAAAGCGTTCAATATGGAGACACACACAAAAAAATACAGAGAGAGAGAAAGAGAGAGAGAGTGCGAGAGAAGGTCAGTCATTGATGTAGGACTCTAGTGCCTCCCAATGGTCATGTGTTTATTACAATGGAAGAAATGGGAAAAGACCAGACAAGAGAAGGAAAAAAAACGATATAAAGATTTCTGTAGATGTCTAAACTACCATGCACTTACACTATAGTGTAAAATAAACATAAATGACCACTTCAGGTTCTCTCTACAAGGTTTTTTATTTATTTTTTATGGGGGAAAAATGAAATAATTAAGGTCATGCCAATTTAGGATAACAATGATGGTGTGATGTTTTCATGCATAATGAATGTTAGCAACCTGAAGAATAATATAATCCCATAACAGCACGGTACAAGGTGAAGGTAAAGGAGTTCCTGGGAGGCCAGCGATTCAGAAATGAAGCAGGCAGTCTGATCATGGTGCCAGTGTACTGAGAAAACTTTCTACCTTCATGGTATCGAGTGGCACTTGTGAAACTCTGGGATAAGTGCATTGGTGTAGCAGGGAATTTTTACTCTTATAATTGTATTATGTTATTCTGCACACTCAAAAGTCCTGCTTTGACTTGAGCACCCATTGTAGTTACATTAAGTGCTATGGATTGCCCAAGAGACAAGTTAATTCTTGTTATTCTTTACATTACAGCGGTTATAAAGTGCTTCCAGCATCTCTGGACTTCACGGAAAGACTCCTTCCTTAAATACTAGATAAACGTGTCCTAACATAAAACTCCACCATGTCACATGTCCATAATACAAATACCTTTGGAATGTTGCAAATTATAATGTAATAAAATGATAACATTTGTATAAACATGTGCTTTGAATGATAGAGATGCTGTTTAAGAAAAACTAATCAACAACTTCTGACCCATTTGATTCAAGTATGCAACAATAGTTTGTACTAGATTTTATACACAAGTCATACAGTATTTGAGATGTGTTTAGAATTATAAGACACAAGGGCTGCATTTAATGGGTGAATGATTTAGGTTTGTAAACATGAAGTGACATAATTGACAAGAAATGCAGCCATAACTTTGGCTAATGAGCAGCAATTTTATACATACAGAAAACTGTCTAACATCTGTACTGTACTGTATGTCCATTATCACTGTAATCCAATATGTCGATAAATCTGATCTTAGATACAGTTTTCCACTCGTTCCATAATTTTCATAGTTACAGGGGGTTGGTGAATCTAACATGAAAGGAAAGTTTATGTCACCTCAGTTATAGATACATGCCTGAACAATCAAATACATATTTAAGTACCATAGAATATAAATTTATTTATAGCCATTTTTTACTATCTTTTGTAACATAATAGGGGTAAGGGATGGTCAACTTGGGATATAAACTTTATTATCATCCACATTAATTGTAAATTTGTGATACAATATTTAAGAGGTGGGTTTTATGGCATATTAATACAAAAATATTGTTCTAATCAAGACTTTCTTTGTACAAAATGGACACCACATCTGATCGCACCATTTAGCTGTGATTATACATATTCATAAATATGACTATTACAATACAAGGATTCAGATAATGAACGTTCTTGGCTTTCAAAATCTCTTTGCAAGAAAAAACAAGGTTGGATTCTGCAAAGAACCCTGACATTTGCAGCGTTTGCCAGACATTCTTATCTTTAGAGCAATCCCACATAACTGGTTTGTAGTTTCCCTCATAAACATATCCTCATTCTAGTATGAATATGCCAGACTCTACGAGTACTATCAGTCTAAAACCTGTAGTGACTATGAGTTACTGCAGAAACAAAAGAAATGTTTTTTCTCATTTTTTAGATTCTTTGTAAGACATTATGATAAGTCCCCAAGTCTTAAAAACATATATAGTACTGCGTCAAAGTCTCGAGTCACCCCTCAATGCTCCTTATTATGTGAAATGAAATCATGTAGATTAAATTTAAGAAAAATATGAACAAATTATTTACTCTGAAAAGCTGCAAAAAAGTTGCAATTTAAAATTTGGCTTTTTAAAATGAACAAATTCATCAGCGACCTCATTTCCCCTTTCGTCTGTTTCAACCATTCAGCATTCAGCATCACCAGTATACTCATCCGATCATCTGTCATCATCTGCACCTGTTTCTTACTGGTTCATGACTTAAGTTAAATGTTTTTTTTGTTATACTCCAAGGAGACATACCTATATACACACTGTGTGGCTTAACAAGCAAAAGACTTTCCTCTGAAACTGCTCAGGTACAGGGACTGGACTAAAAATGAGAACCAAAAACTTGCCAAAAATGAGAGCCAAAGAAAGTCCTTTAGGAATCCTGAAGAACTATTCCTCAAGACTACATTAAAATATAAAAAAGGTTGGCTCCTTGGAAGCAAAATATGAAAAATTGAGGGGGGGGGGGGCTCAAGGCTTTTGCACAGTAATATGTTTCAAGCATGAAAAAAAAACGTATGGCATATTTTGACAAAATAAAAAAAATATTGCGATAAAATTTAACCTTTGGCGTGAGTCAGAGCAGTTTATCGAAAAATCGAAATACAAATGTCACGTAATGTAGAACACATTCACACATTAAGCTATATTAACTATTACACATTTCTGCTAAAGATAAACTGAAAAAAATTTTGCGTCTTAAAACTTATTGACAAGTCTTACTTCAAACCTGGATTAGCTTTATTAGCGTGGTAGCAAACGTCAGACACCAAATGCGTCATGTGTCATGGTGGATTGATTGCGTTTGTCATCCATGGGAAGTGGTGCGAGTTTAATTTCTCATTTATTTTTTTCTTTTTGAGAAAAAGTCTTTAAACTGTGATGAATTAGCAATACTGACTCATTAATCAGATCAAAGGAGTGCAGTGTGTGACTCTTCAATTTGGGATTCACCCACAACTGCTGAGGTCATGACCCCCCCATCATTAGCGGATGGTATGACTCCATGATCGCAGAGTGACTCACAGATGCTTGTAGTTCTACCTGATTACTGTTCTCAGATCAGACGTGGGAATAAAAGAGGTTCTGGAGATGGAGCGTGGTCACGAATTACTGATCTGAGACCGCTTTCATTGATCGTACAAGATTACAAGATTAAAGTGGGAAAGTTTAATCTCTTTATTGTGTGTGTCTTTACTGGATTTTGCAGTGATGTCATGACAGAAGCAAGAAAATAAAAACACACTATACAGCATCTTTGATTCTTTTTCTCTTTCTCACGTCCTTTTCAGCGTTCCCATTCCTCCTCTCTTTCTTTCCCTCTGCCTGTTTTCCATTTCCCTTAACCAACATGGAGGCTGGTTATCTTTAAACGTGGACGACGTAGATAAATGCGGCTTTGTATCGCTCCATCGTGGCGTTTGCCAAACGAGCGCACAAATGCCCGTGCACGTAAGCGCAATCACACACATTAAAGCGATAAGCAGATCATAAACAATTTGACAACAACGGAAGGAGAGTTTGGAAAAGGACAGAGTTGGAAAGAGGGAGTAAGGAATGCAAAAACAAGTAAGAAAGAAAGAAAAGAAAGGAAAGAGATGAGGAAGTAAAGGGGGAAAGAAAGGAGGAGGGAGAGGGGGGTGATTTAATGTGAGCAATTTGAACATTACACAGCGAGTGGGAGAGAGAGAGAACGTAAAAAGCTAAAGAGAGGAAAGGAAACTTCAAAATGTTCTTTGAGGAGAATGAGATCACAGGCTGCAATTATATAATTCTTGTCAAGTGATGGCAGCGATAGCCCGAGAGGAATGTGTGCGACGGGCCTCGGCCTAAGCAGCCGCCTTTCCGCCAACTCCGAACCCCCACAACAAGTTTCTGAGGTCGTCCAGAGGTCTGACGCAGGAAAGCGCAAGGGGAGATGCAGGCAAGCTCCAAATCACCACCTATTCACGTGGCCTAGCTCCATCGCCTCACTTTCCTTCCATTGATCTGCTCCCATTTTTCCGCAATCAGCACTGGGAATGCTTAGTGAAGTCAGGCTTCTGCACAAAAAAAGTTGCAGATCACTTTTTCTGACACATGAAAAAGTTGAGGCTAAACGCTGTGCAAAGACGCAGTTTATGCGGACATCTTACAGGAAGCATTAACATAACAGCAATCAAACCTAGCTCATTAATTAAAAAAACAAAAATAATTTTGGGTGGTCCTCGTGGCTGTGCAAGGAGTGGTTTATGAGGTTAGCTAGAAATGGTTTGTTTTTTCATAACTGCTATTTAAAGAACGGATTACATAAATACAGTTTTTGTGATGAATGAGCCATGAGGGTGATGGAGGTGGATTTTGTATGAAATCATATCAATAAAGCTGTGAGCTGTGTAAAGGTGTACATAATGACCCTGGATAAGTCATGGTAAAGAGGTACAAACTTAAGAGAATAATAACTCTATTTAATAATTCACCGTTTTTGTATATTTTTTTTTTCCTTTCTTCATTCCTACATATGGTGTTGTTTTCTTGAATGGTTACGTATTTCTTCATTCGTTTGCATGAAATTATTAGTTCGTTATGTTTATTTTCGGTTCGGGCCACCATCCTACTTCTTGTTTACTATGGGCTCGCTTTCAGAGTTTGACGATTCAGAGGATAAAAGTTCGCATTGATGAACGCAACATGAAATGAAGTTGTTCTTACCCCAAGCGAAAATCCTTTTTCCTCAAACTCCTGGATCGCTTCCCAAAAAGAAGGGCTCGAAGCCGTGAAATGAGTTCTATTCACAATTGGACTGACTGCTTTTTACGGCTCAGTGATAAAGCCTTAGTGTCACAGCCTAGCGCGAATTATATTGAAACACTGACAATTCTTTCTAAGGTTTATACAATGTTCATGGGAAATAACTAGCTCATAATTTCTGCGGTGCTTCCAGGATGCTGCTCACACAGTCCTATTATGAGACTACAGTGCGAGAAAAAACATCACCGTATACTGTACAGTATGTTTGTGAAAGCTTTATAATGTCCATAAAACCTAATGTTTAAGAACTTTCAAAACATTTCCTTTGGGATCAATAGAGTATCTAACTCTCAATCTATTTAAATGTTCCACTGGTCTGACATTATTACCTGGCTATCATCACTGGGTGCAACATACAGCAAACTAGATCTTGAGAACTCCATTAGAAGTTTTTTCCTGCTCCATCAAACACCCATTTCCACTCCTAAAGAGTTTAGCGTTAGCATCATTAGCAGCTGAGGGCAGTCAGGCGAAATCACTAAGCCGTGCAGTGCTGTGTGTCTGAAGTGAGGCCTGAGAACTAAGCTTTAAAGCACTTCAAGTGGCAGCAGTTTGTGCAGTTTGGCCTGTGTTGAAGCTCGTGCCCCAGGCGTGGGTGGAGGGCAGGAAGGCAGGCTGGCAGAGGGAGGAATGGTGGAGGGGGAGGGGGAGAGGAGCAATATGGGTAGGAAAAAGGAAGGGGGTTTGTACATGGTTCCCAGGGAGTACAGCGTGGCTCTTGGAGGCGCTTTGTCTGCAGAAACACAGGCAGACTCCAACATAGATGCCTATCAGCACTCGCTCCAGTCCAGTGAAGAGAGAGAGAGAGGGAGAGAGAGAGAGAGAGTGAGAGAGAGAAAGAGAGAGAGAAGAAAGGGGCAGGGGTAAAAAAAGACATCCATAAGCAGTAACATAAATAAAAGATTCATATTAAACCTGTGCACATTGAACTTAAACAAGGAGTGTGATCATGAGAAAAGAGGGAGGGTGGAGTGAAAAAACAAGAAGGATGATCAAAGAAAAATATGGACAAGAAAGGAAAAAGCCTCTGACGCAAGATGACGGATGCTACAAATATACTGGAGTAAGGAGAACATGGGGCCATATATTATTTTTTACAGTCATGGGCCTGATTTTTCACAGCACTTAGCACTAGCAAAATGACTAAGCTGAAACAACTTGAGCGCGAGAGTACAAGGCAATTCATCATGATGATGGAGCTACACACACAAACATGAGCAGATCTGAGTTTCTGGAAAGGTTTTGCTAGTGTATAAACATACACTGGTTAATGTTTAATTAAGGGGTCATTTCACTTCAATTCATTTCCCGCTAAGGTGTATGGAGAAAATAATAATAATAAAAAAAAACACACTTTAGGATATGATCATGATATCACTTGTAAAACGAGACTTGATTACAAAACTAACATTAATAACTGCATTAACACACTATGTTAACAATGGAATGAACATATGTCATAATCAAGGCTTGTTTAAATGTTTATTATGCCAGTTGTGATCAATATTGAGTTCTGCATAATCACAGGAAATAGAAATCATTCTTCCTAGCATAGAAAGCATAGAAGGCATAGTTGGGGGGACCAGGTTTTCTTTTAAGAATGCATCGAAGAATAAATATAAATAAGCAGAAACTTCATTATTTTACATTCATTTATTTTATGTTGATTAATTTATTGGAACTGAAAGTTTTGTTCAGGTATTATATTGTATTATAGATTATTTGTTGGTGGTTTTAGCGGTTAACACTGTCGCCTTGCACAGTGCACCTCTGGGTACTCCTGTTTCCTCCCACAGTCCCTCCGAAGACATGAAGATTAGGCTAATTGGCGTTTTCAAATTACATTATTCACACATTATAGTGTGTGAATAAGTGTGTTAGTGTATAGTGTGTGTGTGTGTGTGTCCTGCAACACTGAGTACAGGATTAAGTGGTATAAATGTTGAGTGAGCGAGTGAGTGGTTCATAGTGATAATAAACAAACAAAAAAACTTATAAATGATTAATGTTAAATAATGCCGTAAATAATATTCAGTAATTAGCCAGTGGAAAGTTAAAGCCTGTGGTGTGTGATGTGAACAATTCTAAACACTACAGTACACTGTAGCTTACAGCTGAGATGTTCATTTTATAGAGATATATTAATATACATAAATAATGTATGACTGAGTTTTATTCATACTACTTTGTTGTGTAGTAAAAAAGTTTACAAGAAGAAAACAAAAACCTGAATGAAAAAGGCAAATGACACCATTACAATGCAAATATAATAATAATAATAATAATAATAATAATAATAATAATAATAATGTAAACCAAAAACTTTAAATTAAAAATATGTAGATTTCAATACGTGTTATAAAACAGAAGCAGGTAAATAATAATAACTATAATAAAAATACTACTAATAATAGTTTTTATTATTATTATTATTATTATTATTACACTGCCGTCACCACCAACAACAACAATAACAACAGCAACATTATTATTATTATTATTATTATTATTATTATTATTATTATAATAATAATAATAATAATAGCCCCAACATTGGGCCATAAACACAGGAAGAAACAGCAAAAATTATCAAATCAAGTATATGTAAAATTATAACATACTAAGTTAATATGAATTAATTATGTATTAATATAGGTAAGATGCAAGCTCATGTAATACTGTTTTTGTTACAATTATAAGTACTAGAATCACTAGAAGTACAAGGTTTTTATAAGTAATAAAAATCTCAAAATTAATTAACAAAAAAAACAAGAGAAAAGATCAATAAGAGTTTGTTTAGTGATCAGATAGCATCATGTGGGCATGTGCGTGCAGGCACACACACACACACAGACACACAGACACACACACACAGACACATACTGTATCTGCGGGTGTAGTAGCATTTCTTGTTTACTGATGCAACGGCTTGAGGGGGCGCTTTTTTTCTTTTCTTTTCTTTCCCTCTCTATCTCTCTCTCTGTGCAGATGGAGATGACATGGTTTTAGGGCTAAATGCTGCAGACAGGCCTAATGCCGTCTGTCTCCGACATAGCGGCATCAAAGTAGTTCTCTTGGTCTGTGTGTATGAGCGCGTGTATGCATGGGTGTGTGTGTGTGTGTGTGTGTGTGTGTGTGTGTGTGTGTGTGTGTGTGTGTGTGTGTGTTAGACCCAGGCTTCTGTCTTGAGCCTCCGTCAGCATTTAATGAGATTACATGAATCTGACTAGGGGGCAACAACAGAACGGGCGTCAAGAAGTCTAAATTTGTTGGGCCAAGATGGACTGTAATGACTTTATAAAAGTCATACCAAAAGAAAGTCTCATCTATTCTCTGTTCTGTTTGTGTGTGTGTGTGTGTGTGTGTGTGTGTGTGTGTGTGTGTGTGTGTGTGTGTGTGTGTGTGTGTATGGGTTGGTGGGTGTTGGGAGTAGCAAACAACAACTTTTCATATATATTCCTAACCCCTAACCCCTATCAGCAACCCTTGTGAACCTGAAACATGTGACAGAGAGGTAGAAAGTGGGTGTTGTGTAACATACAGGAACATAGCTGCGGGTCTAAGAAAGAGAAAAGGGCAAGGCAGGGTCAAATGACTCCTAAAAGATCAGAACAGCTCAATCTTGTCGTGGTAGAAGGTCAAGCTAGAGGTCCTACTGGACAGTGGATAAAAAACAGACCTTTTGTAGAATGCTTTTATTAGAAAGCGTTTTACATATTAGTGTAGTTCATGTATACATAATACAACCTACTGTTCAGAAAGCTACATGGCTACATAAACCCTTCATGGCAACTGACATAAACCTTTAGAACTGCTTTAAATCGCAAACACATTGTCAAAACACAAAGTCCCAATGTCCATCTTTCCAGTTTATCAATAAATACATTTTGTACATCTTAAGTATTAGACAGGAAAACTAGCCATCTAGCTAACAGTTACCAACCTGACATCTGTCTGATTTTATTATCTCAAGTGTCCGAGTTTAGCTGTTAACAACCAAGGTTTTGTTAATCTTAACTAAATCTTTAATAAATTCCATTTTAATGCACAATACCTTGATATTAATAATTAAAAAATAAGTAATTGATATTTTGTAAGTGTGTCATAAAGTATTTAAAACATCTAATTTGTGAGATAACCTTAATACCATTAAAGTAGCTGTCATTTAAGTAAACCAAACCACTTTTAAACAATCTTTTTGCCTGGTAGATAGAGACAAAGCTACTGTTACAATAAAAGACATCGCCACCCAAAGGGATTTAGCCCTCAATCATAATTAAAACAACAACAAATAAAGTAAAAGCTGGGCGATTTTGCATCTGCCGAGCAAGGCGTGAGATACAGAAGAGCAAATTGAAGTACATGTAACATGACACAAATGAACATAAGTGTTTAGCTAATGATTTATTATTGAAGAGGCTCCGTAAGCCCCGGCTCCGGCCCTGGCTCTATTGTGGCCAGATCAAAGGGGAGATAAGGGTCAGTCTAATGGCAGTCAGCTGGCAGGTGGGCCAGTGTGGGTTAATCAGAGTTAAGTGATATTTAAGTGGAGGACGACAGCAAGCAAGACACTGAATACAACCGAGGCTTGAGCACATGAGCACAGGACTCACCTGAGGCAGCAGCTGGAACACACAGCGTATACCTGAGGTGTACCTCAAATGCACACGCACCTATCCGAACACACATTTATTGTAGAATACAAAAAAACAACACACACATACACACAAGCTACACACCTGCTTACATAAACAAACCAGAATGACTACCCAAGTCAGTGTGTGTGTGTGTGTGTGTGTGTGTGTGTGTGCTTGTACTGTACCAAAAGAGGGGAATGCACTGTTCCTGAGCTTGAGAGCTTAACTAGGTCAAATAGATACAATTTCACTAACAAACCTGTAATCCAACCACATTTCTCCTACAATACAACTAATGAGTTAAATGAAAACACTATCGGATTGAGACCTGGTTACTGAGGGGGCCTTTTAAGTACAACAAACTCAATGTCATGTTCAATAAACCAGTTTGGGATGATTTGTGCTTTGTGGGATGGTTCGTCATCCTGTGGTCTTAAAGCGATGGACATGATCAGCAACAAAACTCAATAAGGCGGTGGTATTTAAACCTTGCTCAGTTGGTATCAAGGGGCACAAAGTTTGAATATCCCCCACACCATTACGCCAACGGCAGCCTGAACCACTGATCCAGATGGATGGTTCCATACTTTTATGTTGTTTATGCCAAATTCTGACCATCCGAATGTCTCATCAGACCTGGCAAACTTTTTCCAATCCTTTGTCCAATTTTGGTGAGCCCATGTGAATTGTAGCCTTAGTTTCCTGTTGGTGTGGGTTTTTTTTACTGCTGCAATCCATCTGCTTCCAGGTTCGACATGTTGCATGTTCAGAGATGCTCTTCGGCATATCGCAGTTATAACAAGATGTTCTTTGAGTTACTTTTGCCTATCATCACAAACCAGTCTTGCCATTCTCCTCTGACTTTTGGTAATAACAAGGCATTTTCATGCAGAGAACTGTTGCTCACGGGATATTTTCCCTGTAAACCTTGAAGAGATTGTTGTGCATGAAAATCCCAGTAGAGCAGCAGTTTCAGAAATACTGAGACCAGCCTGTCTCCCACCAAAAACTATGTCACGTTTAAGTCACTTAAATCACCTTTCCTACCTATTCTGATGCTTGGTTTGAGCTTCAGCAGATTGTCTTGACCATGTCTACATGCCACATGCACAGAGTTGCTGACATTGAAGGTGATCATATATAGACTTTTTTCCAATTCTTCAAAAAAAATTTTTTTCTTAATTTTCTTTTGTTTTGTGTCTGGGTTATTGATGCTTATGAATAGTCTGAGCTATACATCTAAAAAAAAATACACACACAGTATGTTATATTAAATTGGATGTGATATGTAAAAACATAATGTTTTCACCTTGCGTTACTGGCTTTAAGTTATTTTACTGCAGCTTTTAGAAACGTCAGCCACAGGCCAAACTGAGTTGAGTAAATGCCCAGGATTGCCTGCTCACCACACTCTAATTCGATAAAGAAACAGTAGAACCGCTGCCGTATGCAACCCGCACGCCATCTTCAGAAACGTCATTGCAGTTTCCCCCCATCGCTGCCTCCTACTGGACAATATCTGCATCCTGCCTTCACATACATTAAACAAGGCTGTACAGGAAATCAGTCGATATGAAAAAACAACAGCAGGGCTTTCAGGGCACAGCCATGAAATATGGAGCAGGAGAGTAGAGCTGGGAAGCGGCTGCAACAAACCCGGCCGTAATTGGAACAAGGTTTTGGCCCTCGAACGCTTCTGCCTCCGCTTCCACTCGGCTGCGAGCGCTCACTCTCAGCCAAATCAAACCCAAACGGCAGGCAAAGCATAACAAAGCAGGCACACGCAAGCGCAAATGAAGTCTGACGGGATGGGATGAGGTTTGATAGAAGTGATTGGAGAAATGTACAGAAAGAGAGTGAGGGGGGAAATATGTACTGGCATGTTGTGTTTGTGGCATTTATATACTGCTCTTTTAAAATTAAAGTGTAAGAATTTTGTCTCTGGATTATAAACAGTCTCTGAACTATAAGTAGACCTTCTAAACTTATACGGGCTCCCACTGACTAGGGAAGTGTGCCGTTTTTGGTCTCATAGGGATTGATGCAGGTCTTTATATACTAACAGGGAGAATATGGAGTTCATTACAGATGTACTGCAGTCCAAAACTGTGGTTTCTCAAGTTTGGGAAAAATATATATATTGTTCAAATCATAAAATGGTAAGGGGGAGAATAATTTGAATGATCTCTGACAAGTGGAGACATGTTAAGATTTCAGTGAATTGTTAATACGTGCTCAGGTCACAACCACAAAAAGACGGTTACATTAGTAACAAGCATTTTGCCCAATTGTGATTATTCTGGAAAGGGCTATAAATTCAGTATAAATTAAGTCCAATGTGGATCTCACAGCCAAAGGCTGTCGTCCAAAGACCCAAAGATGTTCCTAAATTTGAGTAATTAAAGATTATAAGGACCTTGGTCACCTTAACGTATTGCGGTAGCAGAAGAGTTTTGAGCAGTTTGAGCAAAGTAAGCTATTGAATAGATTAGTTTGTCTTTGAGCAACATTCTGGGGCAAAATTTGTGTCTCATAAACACAAGTCCAAGTTGAGTCTTAGATTGAAAATAAGCATGCATGTAAAGGTGCAAGTAGTTTAAGCCCTCAACAGTGAGTTACTTACTGAACCTTAGAACACAGACTTCAAATTTTTCCAATTTCCAACTATGTTGATTTTTAGCCATTCCTTGTAGTTGCATCTGATTAAAACTGGTAATTTTTGATCACATGAGTCTCAATTTTTTTTTAGGGTAGGATTATAGTCACTGGACCACCAGATCTTCAAGAGTTGGGTTTAACGTAGTTAGTGTTGCGTAAACATGATACTCATGAGGTTTCTGAAAGGTTCTGAAAGTCACTGTTTTCAGTCGTTTGCCTTGTCCTGTGAAAGAAGTTGGCTCTTTATCATGTTCAGCAGTCAGACTCTTTAGTTAAGAAGCTGAAGTCTGGAGGAATGGAAATGTGTGCCAATCTCACATCTATGAATCATGATACAGATTCTCAATACATAGTACCACTCATATGTGCATCATATCTACACCATAATCATCACATCTAAATCATCATCAAAAAAAAGAGTTTTTGCTTAATGTCAGTGGAAATTTGTAAATCATTGCTGGAAACTTATTACAAACACCAGTGTTAGCTAAGTGCAGATAAATTTACAAAAAAGGTGATATAAATTAATATTTAGTGACTTGAAAATTAGATGTTTTGTTCTTTTGTTGGGTGAACTTGGAACTAAACTTTAAGAATTAAGTTTTACATCAGTAGATGCTTTTCAAACATGACCCTAAGTACCAGCCCAGTAAAGGGGCATGAAGTGCCATGGTACAGGTAGAGCTAGTGTGTAGAAACATCTTCCTGTTTTAAACCTTAATTGTCATATGATTCCTGCTGAATAGTTTGTCCTCGGTGGCAAAAAATGTCCTCAGTGGGCCATTATTAAGAGGAATGATGTAAGATGCTTTCACTCTCCCAGGACTATTAGGGATATTCCCACACTATTCTGCCACATAATATTAGATTTCCAGTTATCACCAACCAGTAAGCAACTTTCCCACATTTGTCCTGTCACTTCTGGCAGCTCAAACAAAAGCATGGCAATTGGCCCGGACTTTCGTTGGAACATCACATTTGTTTTTTTGCTTATGTTATCAGATGTGCTATGATAACGACACATTCATTTCTCCTGCATTACAGAATGTAACAATAAAGCCTAAAATTTAATGCATTTCTAATACAGATAATTATCACACAGCAGGTGTTCTCCAAGGCGTTACTTTCTGGCACTAATTGATGCAGAGATCATTATTTGTTTATACAACTGTATTGCAGAATTAGGATTACTAGGACTATTATAAAAAAAATAAATAAGGGCAATATACTCACTCCCTAACTCATCGTCTAGTCCACTTTATTCTGTATACAGGGTCACAGGGGGCTTGGAGCCATCCACAGGAGACTTAGGGCACGAGGCGGGGTACACCCTGGACGGGGTGCTTATTCATCGCAGGGGACACACACATACAGACACACTCACATGCTCATTTACACACTACGAGCAAATTGGGAACGTCAATTAGCCTAATCCTAATCTAATAATGTCTTTGGATTGTGGGAGAAAACCGGAGTACCCAGAGGAAACCGACCAAGTATGTGGAGAACCTGCACACAGACCCTGAGGCTAGAATTTTTATATCAGTCGCTGCATGATGCATTCACTAAAGCACTTATGATGCCCAGCTCACAACATTTATCCTTGTTATCGTCCTAATTACTGATTTATCTTCACACTTTCACATTAGATACACACTTTCTTCTGCCTTAAGACATGACGGCTAAATGAAAAACTGAAAGCACAGGGTTACATTATTACCTATAGCATGAGAAGCATGTTTTTTTTTGTTTTTGTTTAATGATGCTAGTTTGTAAGCGTTTTTTAAAATTATATGTCTGGATAATGTGCACAGAGCATGGCGAACATGGCCACAGCGAATTAACTGTGTATATTTGTGTAGCACTGAACCACACACATACACACACCTTGCTAATTACCGAGACATGTCAAAAAGTGTGCTGGATCTTTGATGTGCTGTGTCTTCCTTAATGACCTTTGTGGTATTGTATGCATGTATTATGTGTGTGTGTCTGTGTGTGTAAAAAAAAAGTACAGAGGAGAAAAAAAAGGAGTGCGTATGTCAGTAAGCAGCCGCCAGGGCTTGATGTCAATCAACCAGGCTTCTAATTAAAAGTAGAAGCGAGAGGCTGCTGGGGACAGCAATCACTATCAAACTCCCATTTTCATATGAATGGCCTTTTTAATTAAACTCTCCAGCTAATAAACGCCTGGATCAAAACCGATGGAGCCGTTTACCAGACAAAGAGCTTTCTCTCGCATAAAAAAAAAAAAATCTAAAGGCGGACGAGGACTAGAGAGGGTACAAACGTCAGAAAGACAGAAGGATGGACTAAAGAGTGAGAAACAGAGAGAAAGAGAGAGAGAGAAAAAAAAGAGAGAAGTACACTGCCTTTGAACCTGTCATGATGTCTGTGTTTTTTGTTCTCACGGGCGGCCTGCCAGCGGGCTATTATTGTGGATAAAGTTTATTTAGCGTCAATGGAATTAAGAACGAGGAAGAAGAGGAGGAGCAAAGAGTAACGAGAGGCAACAGACAGAAAGAACATAAAACGCGGCAGTATCTCTGAGCTCGATGAAAGGCAGAAGCTAGAAAACAAACAGCTTGTGTGTGTGTGTGTGTGTGTGTGTGCTGTCTTTAAGCGAACCAGTAATGTAGGTGTATACATACAGCAAATATGTACCAGTTTATACTACACAGAATTGTGCGTTAATGTGCAATCTGAGGTTGTTAAACTTAAGAACAGCATCCTCTAGATTCACGTTCCTATTTTTGGCTGTCAGGAGCGGGACCCTCTTCTGGTGTATCCCACCCACGTCAAGGTCCTTTAATTTCTTTTCTGCTCTCCACAGCTGTATAGAGTGGTCATTTAAGCTAACATAAGATTTGCATTTTAAAACTATTTCAAAAACATTAGTACTCCTTAGTCACGGTGTTGTAGCAGTTAGCATTGTTGCCTCACACTTTCAGGGTCGAGGGTTCAATTCCCACCTCAGGCTTGTGTTCATGTTCTCCCTGTGCTTCATGGGTTCCCCTCAGCTACTCCGGTTCCCTCCCATAGTCCAGAGGCATGCAGGGCAGGCAAATTAGTATTTCCAAATTTTCAGTATGTGATTGTTATGTCCCGTGATGGGATCCCACCTTGTGCCCCGAATCCTCTCCAGTCCACCTGAGACCATGTACACTATAATCGTCTTGGAGATCTCTGTAAAACACATCGTTCCTAAATATCCTTGATATCTCTTGAGTCTACATCGTCTGCATCCTCGTCGCACCATTCAGTGAGGATCAGATTGAGTGGGGTGATCCTAGAAAAGATCAATGATAAAAATGAGCCACCAGACTTTTAATTTATTTACACAGTGTTAAAGGATGTATATTCTGGACATCCTCTTGATACGTTAGTTTTGGCGTTACACCATGGGTGCACTAGTGTTTATTTTGTTTTAGTTTTACATCTCTAACTACAGATCAGACACAAAAACAAATATTGCCTCAAATTAACTCATTAGAAAGGACCAAGTCCTTCTATTAAAAGTGGGGTTTGAATTAGTATGTTGTCATTTATTAACCGAACAGAAAACATATTAAACTTTATTATAATACCTCTCTGGTATTCACTCATGGACTACAGATGTCTTGGATATATTTGTGTTTCTGCGTGTACGTTTCTCCAGAAAATCAATCCTGCTCTACTAATGCCTTTTGTAGGCCCTGTGCAAAACTCAACATTCTTTCATTCGCAAGAAAACATTTCTCTTCGTAATATTTCTCGGTTCATATCTGAGACCATGGTCCTACACACCGTGTGTCGCTTGCATCCAGGAAGCTTTGGTATTAACTGCATGAATATGCCCGAGGAAAGAACCAGCGTGGTACAAATCCGTTATCAAACGTTTCACATGCAACTTCCTGCAACTCTTAATCCTTCTCATGTTGTAACATTTAAAAACCAAATACTGTAGGGCATTGTGAAGGATTTCTATTAAGACTTCCAGTACCACCATTAAAACACTTCTTTTTTTGCCAATTATAAGTGGCTAATGACTGGCGCAGCTATTAGCTCGTATCTGGAAGCCGATCTCCGGCCTGCTCGCTTTACTTCATCATTTTGGGCAGCTCTGATATCTGAGGGCTTAATTGGAAATGAGACACTAAATATCAAATCGGCTTAAATGTGATGTCTATTATTACATGTTGATTTGAGTGGCTGATATCGGACTCGGTCGCGTCATTAGAACTGGCCTGTACGCGGGAACACAAATGTTTGCTTTGTTCTTAAATGGACCGACTTGAAATCTGACCAATGTTCTCTGAATAGACACACACAAAAAATGTACATGCATGATTGCACGCACAGACGCACACATGTAACAAACAACACACAGCCTATGGAAATGTTGTGCGCAGCCAATCAGAAATGGTCTGGAACAGCAGATATACAGCAGCTTTAGGAGGACGGAGATATGGTATGTTTGAGATATGAGCTTAAACTTATTCCATATCGGAGCAAATAAAAAAATAAACGAGAGGCTATATTTCATACGGTTTGACCACTCCGGGAATCTTTATACACTTTAAAAGGTGCACATCTATTTTATCAGTCATCTTGAAGCACTTTTAACTGACGGTATGAGTTTCTCATTTTGCAAAGAGAGAGTGTGAGATGCTCAGAAAAAGAACAAAATGAAAGAGAGAGAGCGCATGTCACGAGTGCCTCAAAGAGTTCATGCTCAGTAATTTCCTCTCTCTACCTTTCCCTCAAACTTTGTACCACTGTAACCTCAGGAAACCCAGACGAAGTATAACAATAAAATTAACTTGTAATGAGCAAAATAATTGCACTTCAAACGCACGGCTCGCGCGCAGAAGAAAGGCCTAATTTGGAGATAACGTGGCTTGTGAATGCTCCAGTTCAAAACACAAAGAGGCTGCTTATGAAGCGAGAGAAAAAGAAGTCCACCCCAAACGAGCAGCCGGCGTTCTTCAGACTCGTGCGGCGGGGACGCTGCGGGCGTCAGGGGCGAATTCACCGTGCAAAAAAAAAAAAAAAAAAAAAACTCCATTCTGCACGCAGCCACTTCAAAGGAGCAGGAACTGAGTCTCAGGCAGCCAGTGGGCAAGAGGGAAAAAGAGGACTAAAACTCAGCGACACACACACACACACACACAGTCGTCTCCTGGAGTGACAGAAAATGGCAGGAGGCCTGACGCACACGCGGAGATTTAGCTGATCAAGGGAGATTTTTTCCCCCTTTTCCCAAATCAACACAGCGGCGCTTTCTCAATCTTTAAACCCAGAGAGAGATCAGAGGAGAGGAAGAGAAGTGCTGAAAAAGTTATGGAGAAAAAGGAAAGAAAGCAAGGCGAAGGAGAAAAAGAGACAGACAGACAAAAAAAGAAATGAGTCTCTGGGGGGTTTATTTCCTTTTTTCAAGTTTTACATAACATTTACATTTATTAGATTATTTTATCCAAAATGGCGTCGGTGCAGAATCCAAAACGATGTTATATCTAGAATCCCTAAGGGTTCTTTTGTTTGTCTGAAACTGTTGAAGTTGCTGAGTAAAATCTTTAAGAAGGCTCTTTAAGCCTCAAGCGATGAATCAAATGAATGTGGGACGCCTTATAACCCAAATAATTAACCTTTTATGACGACATGTCATTTATCACAAGGTTTCTTTATTGACAGTGACTGAATTTTCTTAGAAATTTTGAATTTTAGGGTTTTTTTTTTAATCAAAGAATTAACAAATGCATAAAATTAGGTTAACTAGCATCCATGCTAACTGCATAATGATGCTGTAATGATTCACTTAAAGTTATTAACTTGACAAACTTAACTTTTTCCAATATGTTTAAAAGACTTTTTATCTTTTCGTCATATTCAAAAACTTTTGATGACTCAATTCCTGTTAATGCGACTTACGGAACATTCCAGTTATTTTGCAGACATAGAAATGTTTGGGTGACACAACTGTGCAAATTTACAGTGTTTGTTTTTGTCTTTGCTTTGAATCTGTTCAAACTTGTTGTGATTGTTTCTCGTCCTTGTATTTTCATGTGTTAGCATTAGCATTAGTATTAGCATCAGCCTTTAGCTTATAGCCTAGCCAAACTAGTTTTCTCTCTCTCTCTTTATTTTTTAATTCTGTTTGTCCTACATGATGAGAATGTTAAAAAAAACGCACTTGCGTTCAACTTCATCACAGAACAAGAAATTGACTTTTACTTTACACACATACACGTTTATAAAAGTAATGGCACCCAGATCGTAAAAAAAAACCCTTTTTAGCTCTTAATTCGACCTTGAACTATCGTAAAGCAGAACATCTGCGCTAAACAGTTTCAATCCTCCTGAAGTTGATTTGCCTTTTCTAGCTCTGTTTTCCTTTCCTTTTAGCACTCATCCTCTACCTTCCTCGCTTGTTTCTCCCCTCCTCCCTCTGTTTCCTCTTTGCTTCTCTCTCTCCCACTCTAGAGACTCTCTCCCTCCTGTCCTGCACCCTTATCTGATTGGAGGATGGCCACTGTTTTCATAAAATGCAGTCTTAAGGGGTTGCATATGTACATTAGAACCTACATTTTTTTGACCTCCGTAATCCACGCAGAGAAATGAGAAAAAAAAAGTGTGCGCGCGACATACAGACGGGCAACAACTCTGACATGTGCACTGCACACGTACTGCATCATATAGACAGGTTTATCGAAACAGGGCAGGTTGGTTTAAACATTTATACAGGCTTTTTCCCTTTTAGAGATGGTTTATAAACAAATCTGTTTTACTCAGACGAGTATGATTGCAACGTTTAGCCACGTACGCTCACTTTAATAGAAACACCTGTAACCATGCTCGCTCAAGGAACGATGATGATCCTCTTTAAAGTTTGACATTTTGTATGTTCTGAGATGCTTTTTTGCTCACCGGGGTTTTAAAGAGTGGTTATTCAGTTAAGTTACCATAGCAACTTAATGTACGAGCAGGTGTACAGGTGTTCCTATTAAAGTGTATGCACTTGGATGTGTCTTGGAAATCAGCATTGTCATGATTAATGTTGCATGTATTATGGTTAATATTGATGTCTGGTTATGTGTGTATGCATGCAAACTCATACAATCTGCATTCTTTTGTTACTGCACTTTTTTTTTTTTTTTTTTTTGCTGTTTCACATTTCTAGGGTCACATGGAGTTTTCTTGTTCTTTCGACATGATTCAGTAGAAATACTAATAAATTCCTTCCTGACACTTGCTGACCTGTTCCTTCATGCTTGGTTTGCTGGACTGTAACAGTATCTTTTTCTAACTCTTTTTCTCTCTCTTACACACACACACACACGACTCTCTCTCTTGAACAGCTTGGGCAGCGGCAGCCTACACAGCCCGGTCTCGGCTCATTTCTCCTTCGCCGCTGCTCCAGTCCAGCGCCATTGTGGCCAATTAAAATTCCAGGCTTTGTTTTCTCTCCAAATTAGGTTACTTGTGCAAATTTACACTAATTTACTTAACTGGAGCCAAGCTCTGGTGCTGGCCATCCAAACCGGTCAGGCTGTTTGTTTAATATGCAACCTGAACTCCGCGCACGCACACACGGACACCGCAAAAGAAAAAAAAAATGCTTCGACCATGGCACTGTGCGAGCCTGTCCTCCGGAGCACAGTTCATCCGGGGGACACCTCTCCCAGGTTTAAAAATCACAAGCGCTAGATTATGCCAAGGTGTGGTTTTGATTTGCTGTAGAGAGGTCGGTGTCCAGGTCACTTATTCTGTCCTGATACGAAGACCTAATAAGGAACAACATCCACCACCTCCAGCCAAACTCCGTGTACGGAGCGTACAAAGCGGGGAATCCTCATCTCACACACCTGACCTTGTTCCTTAAGCACTGAGTTCATGGAGTGGGCTTCAAGAGGCAAAAGGAATAAATCTCTTAGTGTGGTGACACTAACATAGATTAGCACGATATGGGGTCACCGTGTGTGCATGTAGCTCAAAGGAGCATAGTGCTAACATCTCGGCGCTCGAGGGCTCGATCCTTGACCTCTTCACTTCCAGGGCCAGTCTTCATTATACTACACGTTCGTGCACTGGGTGTGTCTGTGTACACGTGTTGCAAGTTCAACAGCCTTAAGTTGAAGACGTCACTTACACACATCGTCACCTCTGACCAGAAATTCCAAACCGTCATCAGTCCCAGACACAGACACACGGCTGCCGACTTACATACTTGATAAGGACACTGAGGTATGAGCATCTGCTGAAAAATTTGATGACTTCATAATGTTTAATAAAGAACATAGTGTTCTAAGAAGGTTAGCGTTCACACCTCACAAGACATTTTATATGTGAATGTCTTATAAGTGAAGCACAAGACGTAGCCTTTGGTTCCTTATACTATAACATAACAAATGTCTTGTATGTATCTAAACTGCCTGGTCAAAACGGCCTGGGCTGCATCAAGCAAAAAAAAAAAAAAAAAAAACTAAAAAGAGTTGGAACTGGGTTAGGAATCCTTCAACACATTATCAAAACCTGGAAGGATAGTGCAGAACCGTCAACTTTGTAGAAGAATTTTGTTTAGCAAACAAATCATGACTAAAAATCACTTAACCCTTAAAACTCAAGTGGCAGAGATATGTGCCGGCAAAACAGCACAGCATAGTCAATGACAATAAAAAAAAGGGCCTATATGGAAGCCCTGCTGGTGAGTGTGAACAGAGAGGCCTCAGAGATCCAACTCTGTATTTGGGTTTTCGAATATGTCAGGTAGAACAAAAGTTATCATTACTTTTATAACGTGAAACATTTACCTCTTAACAACCGAAAACAGCAATAAAAACACAGGATCATGTGTATCTGTGCTATTTCAGTTTATCATATTGCCTATATGTGCTGAAAAAAGAATATGTCACCCTACACTTCACAACCCTGAGCCCTATATATGTTTATTAAAAAAATAACAGCAAAACAAAGAATGGCTAAAATGCTCCAAACTTTAACTACATACTTGGTGAACAAAGTATAATAAAAAAGCAACAGAAAAAAGTTTAATGTTTAATAGTGAAAATGAGAGCTTTTCCATATGCACAAAATGTGGTGACAACTCACAGGAAACAGCTGTGTGTCCATAAGAAAAAAACACTTCCCAGTCTCACCACTAGTGTGACTAATCAGAAAACAAGGCTTGAAGTTGCCAGGGAGCATGAAGATTGAATGGAAAAAGGTCATGTGATCTGATGAGTCCAGACTGACCCTATTCCAGAGCGATGAGTGCGTCAGGATAAGAAGGGAAGCAATTTTATTTGGCTATAAAATTAA
Organism: Clarias gariepinus; assembly: GCF_024256425.1. Classification (NCBI taxonomy): domain Eukaryota; kingdom Metazoa; phylum Chordata; class Actinopteri; order Siluriformes; family Clariidae; genus Clarias; species Clarias gariepinus. The sequence goes on from NC_071122.1 coordinate 21,158,725, forward strand.
TTGAGCTGACTACCTGAATGTTGTGAATTAAAAGGGTATCACAACTATGGTGTTTTTCTTCCCTGATGGGATGGCCAAAGAGTGGTTCTGGAAGCATGAGAAATATCATTTTCATAGCTGTAGTTAAAGCTAAAGGTGACTGAATTAAATTGAGTGTGTGGCTTATTTGGGCCAGGCAGTGTGTGTGTATCTGATACAATCGATGAATTATAATAATAATATTAATAATAATAATAATAATAATAATAATAGTAAATCCAGGTATGATGTAAAGCCTGAACGAGTGATTGCCAACTTTAGGCATAATATTATTACAACACTTGATAGCTGCACCTAGTATATAAAACAAACAGTTTTATCCTTTAGCTAACAAAGTTAGCAAAATGAGTCCGCCATTGTGGAAAAAAAAAGGTCCAATCACTCAACGCCCCCCCCAAAAAAACAAAGACGTGCCGACTCAGCTGTGAAATGCATACGGCATACCCCCCTCCAAAAAAGTCCCTATTTGTACATCTAAAATGCTGTTTGTGTGAACATGGTGTTTTTTTGCCGCAGGACAAGTCCGCCCCCCCATCTGAACCAGAAGCCCTGTGTCTCGGCACAGAGAGTGTTGTGTCTGGCCTGGTTAAGGCCAGAAGGAGGGGCCAAAGGTTAATTTAGGGCTGGACAAAATTCCCACCAACACCACTCTTGCTCTGCTGCCTTCCCAGAGTCCAACAGGAAGTAGGGGGAGGGACACGAGTGGAAGAACTGCCATTGTGTGTGAGTGCCTGTCCCCAACCTACCTTCCCCCAGCTGCGGGAATTTGTGACGAGTCGAGAAAAAGTGCCATGTTCAACAGTGAAGGGTTTCCTGGCCCATTAACAGATCATTAATCAGTCACGCTTTGATCGTCAGTCTTTTTGTCACTCTATCCCAGCTTCCTGTCCCTCAAGTTTGCTCAGAAGTTTCCCTTCCTCTGTCTGTCTCTTTAATAATTTCAAGCCTGTCTTCAAAATGGAGGACTTTGTGGTTTCTAAGTAACATGACATGCTGATTTTTTTAGCTTTCAAAAAAAAAAAGGCTGCTAATAATGTTAATTGCTGATTTAACAGAAGTGTAGCAGGAACTCATTTTGTCCTGTTTCTTGTTTGTTCGCAATGTCAAATGTAACTGTGAATGGACGCGTTGGGTCTTGGAGACTTTTAAGAGTAACTCTGGCCACATCACACCACCATTCAGTTGATTATTTTCCTATAACAGCACAATCAGGGATGCTTTATTGCTAAAATTTACATCATATTTATTCACCTATAATTATTCACTCGCCCATAGTCATTTTACTATTAATTATGTTCTTATTATAAAGTCTCTCTGCATTGTAATTAAAGCAAAAAAAAAAATGGTTAGTTTCTTTCTGTTACTTTCCATGTCTTACACAGTAAAAGCCTGTGTGTGTGTGTGTGTGTGTGTGTGTCTCCATCACTCAAGGGAAACATGGCCATGACAAATTTGCAGCAAGTTCCTCTCAATAGGCTATCCCGTTACCAAACATGCATAACTAGTCCAATTCCCTCCTCCGGCATTTGGGGTGGTGGTGGTGCAGGTATGTCGGGACGGAGGGAAGCGTAGACTGGAGGAAAGGGAGGAGATGAACAGAAATAACTGTGTAATGTAATCGGTTTAGCCCTCCCCGCTGTTTGCATTTCCATTGCTTCTATTACCGCAATAACATCAACCACACCACTGCTGCTATAACCACGTCTATTAGTGCTTTATTAGCGTGTCCATCGCAGCTACTGCGGATTAGCCATGTTATTATTACTGCCATAACAATATACAGAGGAGATCTTGAGGAAGAGGAAGTCCTTAAGCTTTTGCAACCAATCAAGCAAGTGAATAAACAAGCAAGGGTTCAGCAAGGAGACGTGTATTTGCATCAAGTTACATGCATGCATGTGTTATACTGTAGATGTTTTTTTTGATCTATTCTGTATTCTTTTATGTTGCACCTAAAAAACAAATATATATGATATGTAGAGGAATGATAAAGGGGGTCAGAAAAGGTTGTTAAAATTTGTGGCATGACCAAAAGAGGACTTTTAACCCATCACCTGTTTAACTTCGAGCATCTGATTACTTTTATTCACTTTTCTTGCCATAAGCTTAAGAATTTTAAATCTGTCCAGCTCTCTGTACTTCGTTATAACTACTTCTATGTGTCGGTTTCCAGAAGAACATTCCAGAAGAATGTCTAAGTTAAGATTTTCAGAGCAGGATGTAATGATTCGAAACACATTTCCCAGGAATCTCATGTTTTATTAAAGAATTATTAAAGAGTCATGTCTAACATAGCTAGCTAGACAACATTACGTGTGTGCTAACAGAACTTGAGAAGAAGTTCTCTTGTTAGACAGGCTGATGCTCTTATTTGAGCTTCACTGTTATATTGGTGACTTAGTGGTCAGCACTGTAACCTTGCACCTTCAGGTTCCAGTTTTGATTCCTGCCTCAGGGTCTGTATGCATGGGGTTGGGATGCATGCCAGGTGGGTTTACGCTGGGTAATCTGGTTTCCTCCGACAGACATACCTTGGGCTAATTGACATCCCCAAATTGCCCATTGTGTGTGATGTGTAAATGCTTACTGGACATCATACCATAAATAAAATGGTCTCCATTGGCCTCCATGGTTCCTGGGTGGACTGCAGAGGTTCATCAATGGATGTGATAGACTGTTATATTAGCATTGCAGATGAAAAAGCATAGTTTATGACTTAGCAAAGCAAAATTGAATTGATTATGAAAGAAGAGATTAAAATGCAGATTACATGCAATGTAAAATGTAAAGATCAGGCTCTCTTAGTAAACATTAGCAAACTATCAAAAGTTAGCTAGCTAGGCATTTATAGTATTGCTGAATAAGTCTGAATAACACACTGTTATGTTATTTAGACTTATTTAGTAATACAACTCTATAGTTAAGCTAACATGTGACAGTGATGAATACACATAAGCCCAAGTCTAAGCTGAGTCTAAAGAGTTCACCACTAGCTAGCGCTGCTACGATAGTGTAAAAGATTCTTTAAAATGGCACCACAGAGGGCTCTTTTCCAAACAACAGCCCATATTTGTGTATAATAGACGCTCAGCTGATACAGGAGATTTACACAACTCCTGCGTTAAAGTCTTTTCACTTGTCTTAAAGTACTCTTACATGCTGGAGAAGTCCATTAACCTTAATCTGTCAGCACAAAGTCATCATCTCCTCTTTAGAAGAATAAAGCAAAAAAAAAAAACTTGTAAGAAGAGCATGTGTGGTACATGCACACACACACACACACACACAGACAAAGAGAGAGAGAGAGAGAAAGAGAGAGATGAGGAGTTTTTGTCAGACAGCTCGAATAAAGAGAGTGATCGCGAGCTCTCTTTTTATTCCACATTTCCTAAACGCAGCACTTCCCTCTGATAAAGCAGTGGAGCCATGGCCAGAGATGATGACAGTCATTGTTGGTTCTTTTGTCAGCGTTTCTTTTAGCCTTCCGAGAGCCGAGGCAGGCCATGACGGGGTTATACCACAGTAAAAACACTGGCCGGGTCATACACACATAAGATGGGCCGTGTGTGTGTATGTAAATACGTCTGGACGTGTGGAAAAGGGGTGTTCCCTATCTACATTGTTTCGCCGAAGTGTCAGCACCTATTTGCATAATTAAGCCCCCCTTCACACCCCCTTTACGAGCAACAAGGGCGAGCGAGGCGAGAGAGATACGCAAACAAAACCCGGAGTGATGAGGGAACAATGGTGGCCTTGAAGGGTCATTTGCTTTTCTTTGAATACATTTTCCCCTAATTGTAATTTCTGTCAAAGCCAAACACAAGGCACTGGCTGGATGCACCTGTGCAAATTAGGCCGCGGCCAAAACGGAGGACCTCTTGAAGAAACTTACAGACAGCTGCTTAAGTTTAATTAAATATTAAATCACCTTTACTTTTGTCCCAGACATTTAATACAAGGCAAAAAAAAGTTTGCAAAGTGGCCTTCGCTAGTTAAAGAATCAGTTCTGAAGATTTACAGCACAGCTCTGGGGCGTTCTTACATCTGATTGGTCAGACGATTGATGTTGCTCTGGAGCAACAGTGACACAAGCTTACACAAGGACAGTGTAAACAGATAAATTGTAAATAAAGCGCCATTTAGTTAACATTCATGGAAGGAGTCTCCAGTGTCACTTTATGTATTATGTATAAACCATGTTCTGTTGTTGGAAAATAATCCTAACTTCCTAACTCATAACAGTAAATCCACTTCATGCTGGACCATATCACACCACCAGCATCGTTCATTGCTCTGTTCTGTTCCTCACGTATTAGCCAGCTCGGTGTAGAAAAGAGATCAGTCTTCCATATGTGTGATTCTTCAGTCTAGATAATTGGCCTACATTTATATCCTGATGGAGATGGGCTCTGGCGGAGGCCTGGGCGTTTTGAGGCAGGTGTGCCTGTGTGGGCTGCTGTCGGGCTGAGGTGTAGATGAAGGGGTGGATGATGGATGGGGTTGATAGCGGGAGAGGCGCAGTGCAGGGTTACGTTATCTGTCCTGCAGCCGGCCGGCCTGTCAGCTTGATGTGTGTGCTGTCGCCGCATGCTTTATGGTCCTCTTCCTGTCTGTCTTGCATCTCGGAGTGGCACATGCAACACTAAAACATGCTCTGACACCACTCTTCTCTCTTCAGGTACCTCCTCCTGTTCTGATCCTTATTTTCTCTTTATTCTCCTGTCTTTTAGTGTTTGTAATTCATGCTGCCAGTTTACCAGCCTGCTGTATCAGTTAAGGTCAATAACAGCCATGAGTCAACAAGTCTAGTTTTAAGCCATGAAATACAAGGAGAGGCAAACCAGCTGCCTGTAGCCCCATAAGGGGAACAATGCTCATTAATGAATTGTGCATTTATCAGACTTTTTGCCTTTGATTGCTCTTTTTAATCGCTTTTCTTTTGCCCTTCGAGCTTTTTTTTTTTTTCACCAGACTCGAGCATTCCTTATCTACTTATTCCATAAACTCTTTTACAGTGATTCAGTCCGTCTGCTACTGCGACTTTCCTTCACATTGTAATCTAAATTGGCACATAATGAAGACATAAGTCACCTGCATCTTTCTGAAAACACATAGACATGACATTGACCTTGTGTCCTGGCTAATCTTAAATATATGCACTCAAGTATTTATGGACAAAAATGTTTTTTAACACACACACACACACAAAAAAATTATATCAAAAAAGTTCTCTCTCTAGTCACGAGGATGTATATATTAAAATTATATTTTAATGTTCATGCATTGGTACAATGTTAGTACTGCTTTGTTACACTGTAATAAACGCACAATTGTTTAATGTTACGTGACAATTTAATATAATGGCTTTATAGTACATTAGGTAGATCTATACACATTTATTTATTTAATTCATTATTAATTTATGAAAAATGTATTTATTTAAAAACTATAAGATTTATTAGGATTTATTATGTTATTAAGATAAGATTTATTAAGAACTATACAGATTTAGAGGTTTTTTTTTTTATTTTTTTTTTACCTCAGCCAAATATAGCTTTTAGAAAGATTTTGTGAATTTTCTGCTTGTGCTCTTTTTTTCATGCTATGACTTTGATCTACGTATTTTCTCCTTCTCTTTTTACGCCTCTGTCATGGTGGCCCGTTCTCCTCCTGTCCTTTAGAGCAACACTCACCTGTTCGAGCTTTATTAGAATGATCGATTGGGGGTTGTGAAATGTACCTGTCAGTCTGATCGATCTCCTCTCCTACAGGCTGCCCTGTGCTGCCTGGTGGGCTTTTTTGATGAATGGAGGTGACGGACTGTTGACAGACTTTTAGTTATGGCGTCTTTGATTTTTCCCCGCCTCTCTCTCCGCCTCCTGTGCTTTAGTTTTCCATCTTGCCTTTAGTTCATCTTGCTGCCTATCTGCTCGGTCTGTCTCTTTGGCTCATACGTCACTCGGTAATAAACGTTGGTGTTGAACTTAGTGTGCTGCAGCTTCCTGTGGTTGTGCGTCACTGATTTAGATAGTCTGTCCTAGCGGGTGTGTATGAGCATAACTCTCTCTGTGTTTGTGTATAATAAATGCTTTGTTTATGAGTATTTTGTGTGCCCTTAAGGCTTTTTAGCAAATCTCATTCTGGTAATTATTTAAATGCTCTATACAAGCCATATACGCCAGCATATCACTTCTGTTTGTAATTTTATAGTTTCCCCAAAGTATATAATTATTTTTTCTACTGTACATAATTATTATTTTATAGTCAACCATAGTACTACCATATTGTTAATATAGTGCTTTATAGTAAGGCCGTATTTAATATAAGCGACAGAAACATCAGGGCAGGGTTACTCCAGGTCGCAATTCCAAAGGATAGTAGTAACAAAGCTATAACTCTTTTATGGATAATTAAACATTTAATTTTCATAAAAGCACCTGATCTAGCTTGTGAAGAGCTTAGTTATTAGCTGATGATCTGGATCAGGTGAACTGGGAGTGTGTTAGGTCCTGAGGACTCAAGTTAAGGCATTCAGATATAAATCAGCTCTGAGCACACTCTCTCACTCTCTCTTTAACTTGATATCAGACTGATCAGTAATGAATGTGGGCATGGTATGAACTCTGCACGCATTCTCCCATGTTCATGTTTCGCAGGTTGCTCTATCACATGAAGGGCATCGTTCTGCATGCATCTCCATCTCTTCCCTGCTGGCCCTCGCGCCCGTCCTCTCGCCTTCTTCCACTGTCATCTCAGCCTATCAATCAAAAATGTATTAAGTCCAAAGTGGGGCCGATCAAAGACAGAATTCCTCCAAGGACAGTAGATAAGGCCTATCTCATTAATAAGTGCTTTAGCATCAGAGCGGGCCCGCGCCTGCCTCCCTGTCCTCGCTCTTGCCTTTGATATCTAATTATCCCCCCACCCCACCATGCCCCACCCCTTAATGCTTTTGTCCTATCAGCCATGGAGCACGTTTTACTGATGAACTACTGACACAAGGCCTGTGTTTTATGCCACACATTAAACACATGCATTGAAAACCCAAGCAAACCTGCTAATTAAAAACACACACACGCATACACACACACACACACACACACACACACACACACACACACACACACACACACACCAGCCAGGTTAGTTATGATTTTCTTAATAAACTAATTCTTTTCTCTCTTTCTGAATGTTATTACCAGTTGTGCAACAGTGTTTTTAAGTAAAGTTCAATCAGTGTTTTTAATTAAAATGCAAAATTATCATCAGGATGACAAAACTGAATTTAAAAGAAAAATTGTTATACTTGTATTTGTACAGTAATAAAGCCACCCATACTGCAAAGAGCAAGTGTTCACTGATTCTGCACAGCATCACCAAATATGTTTCTATCCTTCCATTACATTTCCTCATGCTCTATCATCAAAAAACTGTTATCAAAAAGCACACGTGGACTTAATTTGAAATAGTTACAGCTAGGTATAACCTGAAGGGTTTTATTGTTCATGTTGCAATTATTTATTTTCTGGTATAGACAGAAAATCCCAATTTTGGCCAAAACCTAATGATTTGTTTATCATTTTTGGCTCCTTGCCAGATTTCACCCAGTATCCCTTGAGTAATTTCCAGACTGCTTACGTTTTACTGACATCTCATTGCATTAGCAGTAGAGATTGTTTGTATTGTATCATGAGGTTTTCGGGGTTTTTTTTTCGGGTTTGGATGCAAATGTCCAATTTTTCTATTTTTATATTAATAATTAATATTTGGTGTTGTAATAACATCTTGCTTTACAATGTTATCAGTTATACGTTGCTCTCACAAAGCATATTCAGATTCATTACAGATAACTTGAAACTAAAAAGTTTAATATATATAAGATTTGCTTTTTGTTTAAAAATAATAAAGTAATAAATTCGATATACACACGGATATTAATCAGGAGTCCAGGGCGTGTCATATGCACTTATTTAAAATTCATTGTATACATTGACAGCTTTAACAGATCAGTTTGACTCTAATTGGACAAAGGGCTACAGTGCACACTAATGGAGCATACTCTCTTAACGTATATGCTGACAGGACAGGTAGAGAGTTTTTAGAGCAGAACCTCCAAACACTGGGGGAGAACGAGGACAAGAAATGAGATGGAGGGAAAATGCGTTTGGAGAAATCGGACAAAAGAAAATGGAGAGGAATGAAATGGGGCGAAACAGAGAGACAAGAAATCAGAGAAAGTGTAATAGGAGCAAACTGTTCTTTTTTCCGTCTCTCTCTCTCTCTCCCTCCTCACTCTGTATGTCTCTCTCTCTCTCTCTGTCTCTCTCTCTCTCTCTCTCTGTTTCGCTCCTTGGTTTTCAGTAAGAGAACCTGTAAGAGATAAGACTAAAAGGACAGTCAGTCTGTTAGGAACAATTCTCTCACTGTCCCTCTCTCACTCCGGCTCGCACTCGCTCTCGCTCTATACCTGTAAGCCTCTCTCTTTTTCTCTGTCTCCTTTTTTTTGGTCTCATCCCTTTCTTTCTTTCTTTCTGCTCCTCTTCATTCTGCCTAATGGCAGCACTCAGATTTCTGTTGATGTCTGCGTCGATACACGGCTCTTTCAGGACGGTGCAGCTGCCGGCTCCGAGTGCAGGTCCTCCTGTACGCAATCACAGATTTTACAATAAAACCACGCAGGTGATATTCAATATACACTCACTGGCCACTTTATTAGGAACAGCTTAATGAGCACTGAATAACCATAGTGAAGAGAAAAGCATTTCACATTGCACAACATTTTGAATTTTTAGGTGGATGTGGATGTAACAGTAGAAGTCCACATCCAAGAACAGGAATCTGAGCCTACACAGTGGGTAAAACTCGAAACTCCCAAACTGGACTCCTTGTCTTTGACAAATAATGATAATTTGCTGTTACTAGACAGAGAATGACTATTTCGCACTAACAGCATGTACAAAAGTCTTTTATTCCGCTGTAATCTGACTATTTAATTTGTAATAATGAATAAAAAAATAAAACATTGTGATGATAATGTTATGAAACAATTTATACTATGCCTGCACTTGCATTATAACAGCTGTAAACAATGACCAGCAATGTCCACTCATAAATAACCTGGTCATTCAGTGCATTCAGGTCGTCAGCTGACTTTATTTTATTGCCACATGATGTTGCTGAGCAACCCTGGGTTATAACACTGGGTTATAACACCTTCTTAGGTTCGAGGCTTAAAACAGGCATTTAAATATAACCAGCAAATAAAGTAAAAAGGAGATGTGCACTGTAGTTAAATTAGATACAATACAACATAATGCAATATGAACAGTTTATGCACTAAGGTTAAGGGCCTTGAATCTGTTGCTTATACTTTACATGTAGAATAGTTTTATATTTAGGAAAAATTCGAAGCAACATTATAAGGAACACACATAAAATAACCGCATATTTCACAGTATATAGGAATACACTACTTGAAATGAATATGTGTGGAGGGGATTAGAGCTCTTCCTAGTCATTCAAAGCCCTACTAAGACAAACAGGCAGTGCAAAACAATTTAAAACACATCCATATTAGCGCACAAAGCCTCAAAAGAGAGATTTAAACACAGCCTTCATCTTCCTTCTTCCTGTTCTGGACACGGCAGAGTCCAACAGAGGAACTAAAGCATGTCTTAAAGGAGGGAAGAAACAAGCATCAGAAGCTCGGGTCACAGGCTTTACAAAGGGAGAAATGTTTTAATCCAAATACAGACTCGTCTCTTGTCCTCCCACTCCTTTCTTCATGAAGGGAAATAAAAGAAACCAGGCAAAACTAATTAATTTACTAGTCGGGGAAATTGTCTAATGTTTAGAGGAAAGAGGCAGTGGTGAGAGGATCTGAGGTAGTAAACAAAGAGCGAGAAAAGACAGCTTAGCGTGACTTTATTTTCTCTGTAAATACTCAGTCTAATTAACATATTCTCAAAAACACCTTGACAGAAAACCATAAAAGGTTCCACAGAAGTCGGTGAATAAAGTGTGCTGTTGCTGAGAGTAGGACACAAGCACACAAACACACACGGCGCTCACTTAAACTATACTATCATGTAGCGGTGCTTAAACCTACTGCATCACCCGTGCCTCACAATCTGGCACACTGGCCGTCAGTTTCAAGCGTAAACCTGTAAGTAGTTATCTTTCCATCCAAATGTTTATGAGCACAGATTGTGTTCCAGCATCAGCATCCATATCTATAGTTGTGTATTGCCTTGACGTAACACGTAGAGTTGTAGGATGTGGTTTGGGACCAAGCTTAACTAGTTTCATTATAACTGGTGCGCTACGTTAAATTCGTATAAGCACTGTTTTTTTTTTTAAATAAGCGTTTATTGTGAAGCCAAACAGAGAGCTCTTTCTCGACCATCATCTAATTCTGAAACGCTCACTTGCATCTAATTAAGCCAATAAAGGCTGACTTGCATCAACTCTGTGTTACATTATAAATCAAACTTTGTTAATTTCCTATTCCTAGTGCAAGTGACACAACTTTCAAAAACTTGTGATTCGGGGGAGACGTAGGCAGGGATTTTCTGCTCAGGAGAATAGGACAAAAAAAAAATCATGAAAAAATATTGTCATGTTTGAATCGGCCCCGTGCATTCTCCAGGTAATCCAGTTTTCCTCCCACAGATCAAAGACATGCCGATTAGTCTTATTGGTGTTCGCAAATTGCACGCAGTGTGTGAATGAGTGTGTGAGTGTGTGGTGTGTGCATGTGTGCAAGGCGATAGATTGGTACCCCACCTTGTGCCCAGAGTTTCCTGGGATAGGCTCCAGGCTCCCTGTGACTCCCTATGTAGGATATGAATGAATGAATGAATGAATGTTTGAATCAAGTCATGTTTGTTGTTATTTTTGTTGTTCTTCAATCATATGTCAAATCTGTCAAATAATTCCATACAGGAGCTTTGTTTTTGTGCTGTCATACTCGCCCTGAAATAGATTGGTGATCAACTGGATTCCAGGATCTGCTCTACATGACAACAAATAAATTTCTTTTGGCCTCTCATTGGCCGTTTCATAGCAATGTCCATGCTACAAGTCACACAGTGGTCCATGATGCGTAATTCATCGTAAAGACAATCAAACATGCTTGATTGCATAACTGAACTTTTCACACTCCTACAGGAACACACAACAAAGTTGCTGAATTAGGGTAACACTTTAATTGATAGTTTGGTAATAGTAATAATTAATCAGTTAATGTTTAGCAATTAGGCGGCACGGCGGCTTAGTGGTTAGCACTGTCACCTTGCACCTCCAGGGTCCAGGTTCGATTCCAGGCCAGGTTTGATTCCCAGCTCTGAGTGCATGGAGCTCTAGGCTCCGGTTTCCTCCCACAGACCAAGGACATTCACAATACTCTAATTGGCTTTCCCCAAAATTGCCTATAATGTGTAACTGTGTGTGTGAGTGAGTGTATGTGTATGTGTGTGTGTGCCCTGCGATGGATTGGCACCCCGTCCAGGGTGTACCTCCCCTCGTGCCCTAAGTCTCCTGGGATAGGCTCCAGGCCCCCTGTGACCCTATGTACAGGATAAAGCGGTATAGACGATGAGTGAGTGAGTATTTTGCTATTGTTAATAAATTAATGATCAATTAATAAATAATTATTGCACTTAAATTGTTTAATATGTTGTATACAATCTATATATATATATATATATATATATATATATATATATATATATATATATATATATATATATATATATAGTGGCACGGTGGCTTAGTTGTTAGCACTGTCACCTTGCACCTCCAGGGTCTGGGTTTGATTCCCGCCTCAGGGTCTGAGTGCATGGATTTTCCATGTTCTCCCCATGCTTGGTAGGTTTCCTTTGGGTATTCTGGTTTTCTCCAAAGATATGCAGATTAGGCTAATTGACATTCCCAAATTGCCTGTAGTGTATGTAAATAGTGACCAGAGGTCCTACTACAGTCGTAAAAATGGGAATAAATACAATGGTCACCATCAGCCTCCACAATCTCTAGTTGGACTACAGAGGTTCCTGGGTGGATGATGGATGGAATCGATATTGTATGTACTGTATAGTGCAATGTTTAGGGATCAAATTAAAACCTTACTACAATAGGGATTACATTTAATTAATGACTAATTAATTCCAGAATCATTTACAAATGTATTGTTAATTTATTAATTCCTTGGAAAACCACTAGAACAGGATGATGCACTTATAATAGAATTAAATACCTACTGAATAATAACTGTATGTGGACTCTTAAGCAAAAGGACTCTGTGTTCAAACGTATGATTCCCAACAGTTTGGAATAGTGCACACAGAAACGAAACAAACGAATGCCTTCGCTGACCAAAGGCGTGGTTTGAAGTTGCTCCTTAACATCTGGATAAGGATCTGAGGAGCCTTCATGATCAGCTGGATCAGATCAGGCGTTTTGGGAGAGGAGGAACATACTAGGACAGGATTTGAAAATCTCTGCCAACCTTCTGCATTAACTGATATATTTAGTATTATGTTCACAAATATATTGTAGTACAGCGTAAAATGCAAGACTTCCTGTAGTTAATATTTTGTCCCTGGCATGATATACGAACAGAGATGCAGTACAGTTTCTTTTTTTTTCACCAAGAAAAAAAAATAACAGCTGCCATTTAATTTCCTCTTTAATTTGATCTTTGGATGAAACTGCATTAAGAGTCTTTGAGTGAATTAAATGTCTGGAAGCCATTGTACAATTCACAAGGGGCTGGAATTGCAAAAGAACACTACGAACGAACACACACCACTTTTATTCTTGGCCAAATGACCTATCTTGGCTCAGCCTACTGTCATGTCTGTGTGTGTGCATCAGTGTGTGTGTGTTTGTTCACTCTTTGCTTTTGACCTTCTCGTTCTTAATTAGATGCATTGCCTCACTAAATAAACAAGCTGTACTGTACATGGGAGCTACTGAAAAATGAATTACACATATGTAACAATTACATCAATTCAAACGCTCCCCCTGTGTTTCAACACACACACACACACTCACATGGATTGACCTGCAGTTGCTCCTGGGCCCGAGGGCTTAAATAACTGTCTGGTGCCAGGCTGCTGCACCCAGGGGCTTGTGGGGTCGTTGAAAGGCTGGCGTATGGATGTTTGTATTTTGTGTATGTGTGCATATGTGTGTGTGTGTCCGTTCGTCCGTCCGTCTGTCTTTCTCCATTTACCTGACTCTGGTCATGGGATCTCTATTCAGCTGTACAGTCAGCAGACTTTGAGGGCAAATAGATAGAGCTTGACCTTTTGCATCTCTTCCTACTTAGGAGAGAGAGAGAGAGAGAGAGAGATCAGCAATCCCAGAATTCCTTTCTGGCGAGTCAGAGAAAACAAAACAGCCCATTTTTTGATCAAGACTGGGACGAAGTGCTCTTTTTGTAATCACATGAGTGTCACTTTTCATTTTCGAGCAATAATGGGTGAACATGGAGGTGCTCCCGAGTGTGTGTGTTTGTGTGTGTTTTGCCTCAGGGCAGTATTCTCTCTCTCTCTCTCTCTCCCTCTCTCTCTCTGGGCATTTAAGACTTGGCTTCATGGGTGGCACAACTTGGATGGAGGCTCTTGTGCTTGGTCTGGTTGTCATTTCGTTACATGGCCAGTCTGTCTGCATCTTTTCCCAGAGATGCTGGGTGAAATAAGGGTCATGGGGATTCTGACCAGTATGGCTTGTGTGCTTGTGCGTGTGTGTGTGTGTGTGGCAACACCGTCCACTGAACAACTAAAAACAAACAGTTTGCTCTCATCAGATCGTGTGTGCTTTGAGCTTTAAGAGAGAGAGAGAGAGAAAGAGAGAGAGAGCGATCAAAGCATGCATGCAGAGTCACTCACACACACACACACACACATACTGACAAAGCTTTTCTCTTTACCCAGACCACCTGAAACAGGAAGTGACGAAAACTGTTTATGCTGTAATTCATTAACACACAGGTCAATCAAGTAAAAAGGAAGCTCAACACTTAGCCATAATTACAGTCACCTCACGACTTTGAATAAAAGATCCACGGCGAGCAGACCGGGAGGCATTTCCGACTCGTTTGGGGACCTGCTGGGTCAAAGACCGGCGCCGTTTTAAGGTTTTCACACTCCCACACAACGGTACGATTGGCCCTCCTAATCTGCAGTCCTGGCCACAGGCTCCGCTAATTGAGCAAACAGGAAAAGACCAAACACGTTCAGCGCAATCAGGCAGGCGGCGAGCTGATCAGGTGACCCGGGAGAGGAGCGGGCAATGGAGTCCGGTGTTGGGGTCACCGCCAGGTCATCATAACCCGCCCAAAGGCGAAACAGATGGAGGGAAGAATTGGCAGCCCATCTCTCTTAGCTCTCCTTCAGAGAAAGGATTACGCTGTGTTTAGCCTCGTCATAAGGCCCTGGTTCCGTTATACAAAGATGAGCTTATGAGCAAGTCACCTTTAGTGCTATATATTAAAATGTTAAGTCTGGTAAAAATTCATATACTTGGTGATAAAATCAAATTGACAGAGTTTGAAAGTAATTATTTAAGTGATTGTCAAAACAGTGAATGAAATGAACAGGTTTTTAATATATATATTAATCCACAGTTTTGGGGAAAACAAGGATAAATATATATCAAAAGGGATCTTTAATTTCTTAATCGGGAAAACTGACATTACAAACATCTTATACTTTATGTGCTTTTTAATTAATTAAAAAAAAATTTCTTTTTTTTTTTACAAAGACCACAATTCAACAAAATATATATTTAAAATATGTTTAGATGCAGTTTGCTCTTTGTTTTCTCTGAACCTGAGCAAATAGAAGTTTAATCATTTTTGGATTGATTTGTGTTTCTTTGAGATATTGTAAAAAAAATTGTAAAAAAGTGTCATAAAGGTTTTAATATTCTGGTGAGCAAAATACTTTTTGAAATTTTTTCTTTTAATATTTGCTAACTGACCATTCCTGTTACAAGTCATATCACTGATATGTGAATATCATGCTTTTACCTTTAGGAATGTAATGTTTGAGTGGTGGATGGTTTGGACAATCAGAATTAATTATTCTTTAAGCACTATCGGGCATCACTCTGTCTACCAAAATTTGAAGACAGAGTTTAAGAAAAAGCAGGAATTTAGACTTTATCAAAGGCGGGCGGTCAATTTAAACCAGAACTTGTGATGAAATTTCTGGTGAGCATTTGAATGATGAAAATTTTTTAAAGAAGGCTGTACGTCCATGAATGATGATGATGATCCAGAGCCTACTGCAGTCGTTCTCATGAACATTCAGCTAGTGGACCGTCTGATGCTTTAAAATAAATGGATAACTTTTGTCCAAATTGTAGAGGAGACATATTTGTCTGTGGGAACTGTACACACAATCATTCACCAACACCACTTGCACTTTACATCAACTCGGCTGGGAGTTATTGCCACATCCTCTGTACAGTACTGATATCGCTCCAATCCATTTCCACATGCTTAAGACATTTAAAGGTGTTCCTGGGAGCCCAGCGTTTAGTAGGCAGTTCAATCATGGCTCCAGCGTACTGAGAAAACTTTCTATCAAAGCACCAGTGAAACACTGGGATAAGTGGATAAGTGGATTAGTGTAGCAGCGGAGTACTGTATATAGAGAAATAAAGGGAGTTTTTACTCTCATAACTTTATGAAAACATTTTTTAAGGATTGCAAACATGGTAAAATAATATTTTTATAATATTTAATAAAAAAAAAGTATAAAAATGCACTACATGTAAACATCCCCAGTGTAAAATACCTAATGGTGCTTTTCTGTAAGGGCTGAAATTTAGTTATGTTTTGTACTTATCTAGCTAATTGGTTTGTGAAATCAGAGATGGCAATATACAATTTGAAAAAGGATAAAATTTTGGAAAATTATAAGGTCAAAAATTACAGTCAAATAATTTACCATAAAGTATTTTATGGAAATGTAAATTAGAATGAGACTGTCTTTGGTGCCGTTTTTTTTTCTTCCTGTTCTAGATTTTGGATAACTTGTAATTCTGCACAAAAGTACTGGTTTAAAATTTACAGCCCTCATAAAAATGCAACTAAAAAGCATGACAAGATTTCACTTAATTTTGGATTAATTGGGTATTAGGAAGGAAGCATTTTCTTTGCTTTAAATTACTATACGTTATTTATTTTAGCCAAATCCAAGGAAATTTAGCAAAACTTTAGTGCCGTTACGTATCAATAAATAAAGCCTCGCTATTAGGAATTCGAGTACAGATCAAACAAGAAAGCAGAAAGTTACGCCTTATTTACTTTGCACTTTGAAATATTCTTGCTTTTTTGTAAGCTTAAGCCTGTCATTTGAAACAAAAATACTAAATATGGGGTTGACAAACTTCCATTACTTTATTATCCTTGTAGCTTTGGCGCAGAACAAAAATGTCTGTACCTGATTTGGTACATTTGGGGAAAGTGTAAAATGGCATAAATGTGATATTTTATCGAAGAAATGCTTTGGGTCTAAGGCTGAAATCAAACAGCAGTTGAGTACGTCTCACACACATGGTGTTCACTTACTGGACCAGTCACTTCTCAAAAGAGTTTTTCGGTTTGAACCCGAGTTATCAAATAAGCTTGAAATGGCAGGCTGTTACCCTCGCCGTCTAATTGAATCAGTATCCTGTGCAGCGCTTTCCCAGCGTGGAACAGCGCTCCTGTCGTCTGTCTGTCTGCTTTCTCTTTTACTCTTATACTTTCTATATTTGAGGGGGGGGGGGGGGGGGTTGTTTGGTTGTTTTTTTCCTCTTAGCTTATCGCACCATCTGGAATTCAACTCCATGAGTCTGATAAACATAGGGCACCAGTACGTCTCTCTCTCTCTCTCTCTCTCTAGACATAATTGTGATTTAACACAAGCATGACAGCATGGGACGTTCAGGAAAAAAATATCTTAACCAAACAAATAAACAAGGAAGATAAGTCTGAAATATGTAAAGTATCTTATCTTAACGTGTAAAATGGTAAGAATGTTGTTTCTTGTTGCAACAGGAACACAGCTCGTACCTGAGGGACACGTCTCCGTCCTCGGCTAAACCCTGATGCCCCTCTGACCTTTCCTCATTAAGATCAATGCTTGTGTAATTATTAAGGTCACAATTACATAAAGTACATTATTTACATAAATTTAACTCGAAGCTCAAACGTAACAATACTTAGGTGTAAATATACTGACTTAATGGTTTCCTACTGCAAGACAGTGTGTGTTAAAGAACAGACACTGAGACAATTCTGACAATGTGCAGGACATTCAATTGTACTAAAAACAATTTAATAGCTTTTACTTATAATTAATTTTTTAAATGAATTAATTTATTTAAAAAAAATACTTAGTTCTTAGTAATTTAAGTATTATCAAAAGATGTGTTCGTTTATTTAACTGTATACTACAGTACAGTACATTTTTACACCAGTGTTCTACACCAAAAAAACTCTCAGCTCTTTTTTAAGAAAAAAAAAAAAAGAAAAAAACAATTAAATACTTTATACTTTTTAACTTAAAGAAAAAATTCTTTCTCATGTGTGCTTCTGTAAACATTATTTAGGGAAAAAAATATAAAAAGACGTTTTTTAAAGATTGGACCCATGATATGATCTCAAAAACTCAACATATGAATAAAATATGATTGAGTAAAGCATTAACTTGAAAATAAAAAAAAAATGTAAAAGATGAAGGCACTACATGTAAACATTCCAAGTGTAAATGAAAGAGATGGTAATATATAAGCTGAAAAATAATGTTTTCAACCTTTTTTTGGAAAAATATAAGGTCAAAAATTACAGTCAAATGATTTACCATAAAGTATTTTGGTAAATCTTCTTTATATGGAAATATAAATTAGAAAGAGTGTTTTTTGGTGATGTGTACCAAAAACTCAGCCCCCCCCCCCCCCCCGCCCTGTTTAATTGTTTTTTTCACTTAAAAATTCACCTTTTATACCTTCTACGTATACTCTTTTTTTAAACTCTTCATATATTTAGACCTTTAGGGATAAATAAATTAATAATTGTGATTGTTTTTATTAAATGCTTTAAAAAATGCTAATAATATAAAATAAAAAAAAACTTAAGTAAAATTGGAAGACTGATGATAGTTGGTTAGTTGGTTTGTTCCCAAAGGTGAATTTATTTATCTTTAGTATTTATAATGTGGTGGGAAACACAGACCTCTTTCTTTTTTGTTATGCTTTCTCACTTTTACTGAAAAACTGTACTTTTGTACTTGCCCTTAGAGTTTGGACTCAAGATCTGAAAATAAAGAAGAATAGAGTAAGGGATAAGTCTGATTTCAGGGATGTAAAAAGCATAAATCATAAGAAAGACAATATCACAAAAAGGAGAAAGAGAGGAAACTAGAGAGGCCTCAGGTATAAGAGCTTACAGATGAAGGAAAAGAAAAGGAGAGGGAGAGATAAAGGCCAGGCAGCCATGTGGGTGATTCCAGCCTCGCTCAGGTGTGTCCGACTAGCAGCACCGAGAGACAGACAGGCGGGCAGACTGGCGTCGGCGGCCACACGCGTGTCCTGCCACGCCACACGCCAGGAGCCCGCATACCTGTGCGCCCACACGCGGGCACAATGAGCGCTCAGTCCTGCATCACGCATCACCGGCAGCAGCAATGCCAAAAATTCCAACACAAAGGTAGAGGTGGTGTGTGAGCCGGAGGGGGTGAAGGGTGACGCAGTAATCACTGCGCAGTTCACACAACCACCATACATACACACATACCTTACACATGACCTTGAGCTGGTTTACATCAGATAATAGTAACATGTGTATGGAAAGTCATGGTGACACTTTTCAATAAAAAGGATTTGAAGGATTTGTTCCACGTGTCGGCCTTCGCATAACTGAAGTTTTACTTCTGCACATTAACTGCCAACTGAAAAATGTCTGAGCTCAAATAAAAGATGGTAAAAGTAATAATGTCAATGGAAAGAAATAAGTTATTCAGAGGAGAAATTCGATCATTATGTATGTAAAATAAATGCTATAAGGAGAAAAAAAATAATTTAAAACTTCCACCAGGATGCACATGTTATTTACAGTAATTTTATAGTTTTGTAATTAAATCAGAGCTGCACAGCAACTGAATGAAAAGAACTAAATTGTTATTAACATTATGAAAACAATAATCAGGAGGTTAACTTCATCAGAAAAGCACATATTCACAAACATTTCTTCAATGTGCTTTTCAAATTAGCACTTTTATAGTTTTATTTTCATTTTTATTGTCTTTTATTTCTGTGTCTGCAACAAATACTGAAGATCTCCCACATTCTTTTCAGGGGGCAATTTAAATGTTTGCTGCACACATGGATTTTCTACAGCTTTCACCAAGTAGTACTTTGGATAGTAGAGGAAATGAATCAGAGGAAGAATCGAAAGCAGGTTCTTCAAATTGCACTGGTTGGTAGAGTAACTCTTCCTTATAAAGCTACTACTCAACATTTTACCCATTTCTTGATTCGTATTAAAAAAATTATACCCTTTGTTGATGTTCTCCCACTAAAGGGTTTTTCTTCAAAGCTAGTTTACCAGTCTTTAAACATTGTCATCTATCTGTACTCATTGCTCTTGTCAATGGCGTCATCTCTGTAAACATTCTGTAGCGGCGCAGTGGGAGACGACCAACTGCGACACAGGGGACGTTCAAACAGGATTCTAGCGTTTGGTTCAAGAACGGTGCAAATTCTTGTACAAACTTGTAGACACTAATATATATATATATATATATATATATATATATATATATATATATATATATATATATGTCCAGTATACAGTGTGTATGTATATATATATATATATACTATATTTTATACATATTTTTGAAAGCACCCTTTTAAAAGAAGGTTTTTTAAGGTGTTTTGTGTTCCGTAGCTACTGGGAAGGAAAAAGAGAACAGACATCCTGTCATTTTTCGTTAGATGTAAACAGTTTGTAAATCATTACAGCAGTACCATGAGAACTTCATGACACCCTTTATTTTTTTTAAAAACAATCCATTTTAATGTTATTGATTTGTCTATACTGTATCATCATGCGCCCCTAGTTGTCTTATTACTTACATAACTAATTAATGCATCTATTACAATGGCAGTACATTGGCTTAAGACTGGATATTTACAGGGTTTTGTGCACTTTCTTAAGTGTCTTACAGCTTTCCTATGGTTGTAGATTCAAGTCCTAATATTCAGTGTTACCCGGGCAAATGTAAAAAAAAAAAAAAAAAAAACGTTCCCAAAGGTAACAATCAGGATGTAGTTTTTTTTTTTGGGGGGGGGGGGGGGGGGGGCAGCAACATTTCCATGTTTGTTTATATAAAGATTGTATAATTATGCGTTTAAATTTCATGTTCTAAATTAATATCTCTTATCTGATCTATCCAGCTTTTACTGTTCATGAATGACAGCATTTTAAGACTTTTGAAGGATTTGTTGCACATGGTGTGTTTTAATAAATGCTCAGTGTGTTGTTTAAACATTTGTACATTTAATAAAAACAAAAACAAAAAAATAATAAAATACACAAAAGTAAAGGAATAAGCAGGATGAAATAATGCAGATGGTTACATTTAAATTCATAAACACTGTTTAAAATTATTAGGGTCTCAACTAATAATCTAAAATAATGGTCTAGTACTTACATACATATAATTATATATATTTTAAGCATGTTATATCTTGCTAGTACTTTACAATGCTTTCAAGCATAATATAATATAATATAATATAATATAATATAATATAATATAATATAATATAATATAATATAGTATAAAAGTTAAATTGCAACACAATACACAAAGTTTTCATTAAAAAGTTCTTCTGAAGGTCTTTTGTTCCTGAATTAATATTATTTGACTTTGGCTTTATGTTATTACAGTTACTGTACCAGATAAAATAAAAGTTGTTTCTCTCTATCTTTAGCTAGACAAAAAGCAATTGTGCATTTGTAACAAACACGAAGCAGCAATCCTAAAATACTTTTAGGTTTATGCTATGCATTTTACTGCATTTGTACTGATATCAAAGTCTATCTACAGATTGCGTGTTATCGTTTTCTAAATAAACACATGACAACTGTAGCAAACACTCACAAACAGAAGCAAGATGGTGAAATAAAGAACTGACAACAACAACTGTACAACAACAACAACAACAACAACAACAAAAACAACAATTAAGTATACTGTCAGGGGACAATGTGTTTGTTGAGTTTAAACATATACAAAGAATTTGTTCTGGTTTTCTGGTTTGGAGCTCCCATACTGTTTACTGTGACGATAATGAGCAGCAAACAATAGTAAATGTGTTAAATATGTCAAAAGAATCTTTGGTGCCAAGAAATAAACAGTCTAGTCCAATCAGAACATTCTCTTTTTCCCCCCTAAACCGAGTAACCACAGCAAACTGCAAAGCATGAATTATATATAGTTTTCATCTTGCTGAAAGTATTAAAAAAAAAATTTAAGCACACAACTCATGACCAGTTTAATTACATATAAAAACAAATAAATGTGCCAGATTGTTAATGTAAGATTTATAGCATTTGGTTTACTGCAACACTCCTGAGTAAAATATCAATTATACAATTAATAATAGGATGCATAAAACATTTGGGAAATAAACATAGACAATAAAATTATTAGTAATATTATATAACATTTGCGTTTTATTTAGACAATTAAAGCTTTAATTATTTTAATGCTAGTTATATTTCGTAGAATTGCTATGTTAATCGTAGTCGGAAAACATTACTAGGATTTTGGCGCCATCTAGTGGACATCACATCTACGCAATACAGTTATTGTAACGTTGCCGCCATCTTGTGGTAAAAAATATGCAACTACATCGATTCTCTAAATAAAAAAAAAATAATAATAATTTTCCCAATACTGTGCTAAATGTGTCCAGTTAATACTCTAGTAAGGCAAGTTTGGTGTTTGAGGTGGACATAATTATATAATAAATAATAAAATAAAAAATAGATATTTATTATAATTTAAATTACTTTTAAAATATAATCAAATCTTTATAAATGAAACCACTCATAAAATACACAAAAGGGTTTAAGGTACTTGTCTGCATCAGGAAAATTGCTGCTCAGTTTTTTTTTTTTATTTGTTTTTTTTTTTAACTCTGTATTATGCTGTTATTCTTTTATTAGACAAAAACATGGCATACAAAAAACTGCTCTCTTAAGACATCAGTACCCATCAGTCTCCCTATAATTATGTGATATTTCAGTATATACACAATATATATATATTATATATATTTTTACTTTATACAATATATTTTTTATTGATACCATTTTAAGATTTTGTCAGAATAATAATATTACTTTAAAAATCACTTTAAAATAGTAAAATATGTAGAACTGTCACAGCTATGAAACTGAGAAAAGCAGTCAAGGAACCACACACATATGCACCTCGTCATATCTATATCTGCACACTGAGAGACACATCTGTTATTAGTTATTAGGTCTCAGTCAGAGCAGCCTGAGGGTTCTTGCGAAGCCTCCAACTCAAATCCAGCTCAACTCCTCAACTTCCGACACGATCCGGGTCAACACTCCTGCCCTTGGCCCATGGGGGGGGGGGGACACGCCACAGACGTTTAAACACGGCTAAAGAGGCCAAGCAAATCAAGATCTCTCTCTCTCTCTCTCGTTCTCTCGTTCTCTCTTATACACACCCATCATTCTAAGTGCAGATGAGATGTTAATGTTTCAACATCTTCAACTTTCCCACATTTCCTGAAATAGCACTCATGTACACGAACATATGGCAACCAGTTTAAGTGACACTACACATACTGTGAATACAGAGGCTCTTGAGGCTGGGACAGAAACAGAGCAAATGGAAAATGAGTCATATTATTCTGCATAATTCCCTGGTCTGTTTCCATGGCACCTAAATAAAAATACAGTATTAAGTAATAAATTCTAATTTAATTTTGTAAAAAGAGAGTCTGTTCATGTGACTTAATTAAAGCACAAGACTTTAATCTAATTGAGAATCTTTAACAGTAATTGAAAATTCTTCTTCAGACCTGACGGAGCTTAAACTATTTTGCAAGAAAGTATGTCAGGATACAATAATATCAGGATACAGGTGAAATAAATACAACTGAGGGGGTAAAAACTTATGCAAACAATAAACTGATACCTTTACTTCTAATTTATCATGGTGTCACAATCAAAAATATTTGCACCTTTAAATGTTGGACATGTGGGGAATAATATTTTTTTTTAATCACATTTAATTCCTGATTTCAGTTGTGGGCTGTAATATAAAAGGGTTTAAAGTGGGGGTGAATACTTTTGAGGTGTTGGGTAAAATAATGCAACCACAATCATTCTCTAAAAAAAATTCTAACTGCTTAATGTTCCTTATATGACTAATGTTGCAAGTGAACACTTAAGAAATTGCCAGCAATTTTGGAACACTTTTAGACCAATTCAACATAGCTAAATGGCTAAAAAAATAAGGGTGGCTACCAACATATGGCAAAATTCCATGATGCAGGAGTACATTTACTGCCCAAAGTCCATAATTTGTTATGTCGAGTTTATCAGCCTTCTTACAGTACGTACTGTATACCCTGCCCTTCATTTAAAAACCCTTCTTTTTTTTTTTAAACCTCTGTAATTATACCATAGTTTATTACACACAGTCACCTTGTTGCTGGAATTTGCAGGAGTAGAGCTGGATACTAAAGACTGGGATCTTTAGTGCTTTGAGTTTTTCTTCTAGCTACTAATAAATAACCTGCACCTTTAATAGATAATAAAATAATTCTCATGCAGTTTTTCAGCACAGCATTGCTCAGCGATGGAGATTCTTGCTTTGTAAACTGTTTCTTATCCCAGTGATCTTAAGTTGTTTATAATATCAAGCAACTCTTTTGTACAAGTGCCACCAATACCACTATCACTGTAGTCTATAGTTTATTTTTCTTTTATTAACTGTCATGGAATCTGATGGTTGGTCACAATGTGAACCATCAACCATCATTGCTGTAATGGATAGATGTTACTGGATGGATTGCTGAGGACTCCAACCTCTTGTATCCCCAAGCTCACACAGACCCTCACAGAACCAATCAGCCTTCATGTATGACTTTGAACAATAGGAGAGCAAACCGGACCCGGACAAAACCACTAAACACAGGGAGAACATGCAAACTCATGAGGTAGATCGATGCTAGTAAGCTGTGCAAAGCAACATCTAGTTTGTAGTTTTAACCTGATTAAACAGTAAGATAAACTTAATTTGATTTGTCCCTTTGATGGAATGCTTATGGGATTTTTCTTTGAAAGTTTTTGTTTCTTTGAAACAGTGTATTGTTATTAAAGAGGGGCAGCATGCAATCCAACATAAGTAAACTTAACTACCCAAAGAAAAACTTTTTCCAAAAATGTATTCTTATATATTTTTTTCTATTAATTTGTTTCTAATACCATTTTCTTTAATACTCTTTGTTTCAACAAAATATATATATATATAAAAAAAAACTTGATAGAAATATTGCACAAGCTGTTTTACAGTAACACATACTTGTTTTGTTTAAGGGTCATAAAGCAAGAGAGACGGTGAGAAAAAGAGGGCATGAGAAGAAAAATATTCAGCTGATGCTGAAATGGTAGTTGAAGCTTTATTTGCTTGTTTCTGGGGTTGCCAAAATATCTCATGGATATAAAAGGAAATAAAGTGGAATGAGCGGTCCACTCTTGGGTTGAAGAATCTGGATATTACAGTGATGTGGCTCATTTATACCCTTTAAATATTTTTCTTCTGAAAATGACTTCATAGGTGACTTCAGTCCTGTTAAAGAGGGAGGAGTGTGCAAAGACAAACAAACACACACACACACCAACACACACACCAGCCAGGCTGGGATCAAGCCAAGAAGCCATAGTTGCACAACCCACACAGGCAGACCCATTGATTTCTGCCCTCTCCTTCTTGGAAGCTGTAAGCAAAGTGAAAGTGCCAGGAATTAAAACTTTTTTTGATAAATAAGCAGACCTGCTGCTAAAGTTCTAGCAAACACCAAAACATGCAAATTTTGTTCAGGGTGTGTATACATCCTTGTGAGTCAGTGATTACCTGAATATAACAAAACTGTCTCTGTACTTAAAGCAGGAAACAGGAACTTGATGGTCAAGTCTAAGGTATCTTTGTTGGTCTGTCAAACATGCATTTAGATAAGCACAACGTTGAACTTTAAAACATGACAGCAGCTGATATTAAAATATCCTCAAATTTCTGGAGTAAACCAGCATCGTTCATGAACTACAGTACAATTCCTTTGTTCTATGTATGACAAAGTCAAGGTAAATCAATAGTTCAGCTTCCATTAAAAAAAAAAAAAATTAATACAGTTCTCTGAAGCCAGTAGCAAATACATGAAAAAAAAGCATGCGTTAAGATTTAAAGATAATTAACTGTTCGCAATGTCTTAATAAATCCCTTAAAACTCACATGGCATATAAATGGCAGAATATGGGGATAACATCACAAAAATGTAACATCTCTTATAATGAGTATATGATGATGATTATGATAATGATGATGTGTCTCTGTGCTATTTCTTTGTCTGTGTGACTCTTTTTTTTTTTTAGTTTTTTCGCACAATCATGTTTGTATAGGTTATTGAAATTAAATAAAATTCATTTTTTATCATGAAAAAAGATATGTTACTCTATACTGCACAACCCTGAGCCCTTTATATGTTTATAAAAAAAACGCAACAAAAAACGAATAATTGCTAAAATGCTCTGAGCTTTAAGGGTTATGGCAGAACATTTTTCCGCACAACAGCACTATCTGTGGTCATAAGAAAAACAACACAATGGGGCTGATTTCCTTCTAACCCAGTCTGTATATTATATAGATTTATGCAGCCTGTTTTTCGTGTTATTATGTTGTTAATTTTTAAGGGTAACGTCATCAGCAGTAATCGAGAAGGCACATCAGAAACACAGTGATCTACTGTAATAAACTCTTAAAAAAAAAAAGCCCTTAAAGAATAAACTAAGAATAAACAGAATAAACACATCTTGTTCAATTAAAGTGACACAAAAGGACAGATAACAGGAACTTTTTGGTTTTGTGTTTTAAGGGAATAAGTTACATAATTTTTGTTAGATGTGTTTAGTATTCAGAGGAAATTTAACATAAAGCCAATAGAACATTAAATATTTAGAAAAAATGCAATCAGCAAATGAATGCAGCTTCTTGCCAACCTTCAAGTGTGTTTATGTACGTGTGTGCCTAATCATTTTACCTAGTAATATAATGCATTGCACAACCATGAAAGATTTTTTATTACCACCCATTTAATATCACAACCATTATTCTGATATTTTATTACATTTTTAAAATGCAAATACAATGTTTAAAAAAGGTTTAAAACTATAATAAAGTGTTTTCCTATTTATTTATTTATGTATGTATGTATTTATTTATTATAATTTTAAATAAGCTAAAAATAAAAACTCTACGAAGAGAATCCATTCATACACACACAGTGGCAGGCCCTAATCTCCACATTGTGTCAGTTTTGAAAAACGAAGTTAACACCTTAGATACAGAGGTATTAGTCCACACGTTCCTCTGGCAAAGCTCCTGCACATGAAACACTGCCTTATTCATCACACTCTCTTACCCTCCCTCTTTCACACACACATACAAATACACTCATTTAAAAGCTCCTGCAGTCAGGACTAAGCTCAAAGCTCAGAGCTCAGGATTCATCATGACTACAGTATGGTTTGGGCTGCTGGTATGTTCATGTCTGTGTCTCCATGTCACAGCACAGCTGATCGGCCCGATCGGTATTCCAGGACATTTTTCTCATGATGATGAAGATGATGATTTTGATAAACAGACAGAGCAAGAGGTAAAATTTGTTTGTTTCTATTAAAAAATTATTTATCACTAAAATTAACTTTTAACACAAATGTGAATAGTTCTGTTAATACCCTTATATACATTTATTTCCTTTGTATTGTTTTTACTGAGCATTTATTTTCTTTTTAACCCAAAAAAAGTCATGTAGATGCAATGAGGAGCTCGGCCTTAAGGTGCTTAGTCCTTCCTAATAAAGCTGGTTGAGGAGATATCTTATATAGTTTGCAAAGTTTAATCAGAGATCCATTTAAAAATACAAAATGGATTTAATATTATGAGCAGTTTTGCAAATACGTATTGTATATACCATTTATATTATTTCCCCCCCCCCCCCCATTACAAATCAATGTGTAGAAAGAGTAACAACATCATAAATCATAGCAGCACTTAAAAGTTTTACTATTTATACATTTACTGTAGATAAACCCCATTAATTTTAATGACAGGTCAGTAAGACATAAGTACATAAAAACCATGACTTCATTAATAATAATTAATTAAAATACATGGCATAATTTAGGATTCCATTTATTTAATTATTGTGAATAATTCTTTAATTTGTAACCGAATTTAAAATAATTTTACTATTGCATATAGATGTAAGTTGTTCCAGTTCAGTACATGTACATAATTTGTAAACTAATTATACAACAAAACATATGTGTTCTGAGGCAAAACAAGATTTTAAACATTTTTTTCCATTAAAAAGGTGTTAATTTTAAGCATAATATATATATATTTTTTAAAAAAGCAAAATAAATATTGAAATGTTTTCTCTGTTTACTCTTACTCTTGTTTTGTCTATTAAAGGTCTTTGCTACAAAAATGTATGTTACAAAAAACAGCAAAATATGTGTTATAATGTTATAAAAGAATTTTGGAATAGAAAGTTTAGAATTAAACTTTACAAAGGTAAAGATTTTGAATAAAATTAAAGCATTCGGGATAGAGCACAGGGACCAGAGACTGGACCACCAACACTGGAACTGGAGCAGGGCAGGGGATGTTGTCCCTTTGGATTTAGGTGAAAGTTTAGTACCGGCACAACCCTACCAAATTCATATGGGGGCCAGGGGTAGCTTAGTGGTTAAGGCATTGGACTACGATTCAGAAGATCCCAGGTTCAAACCCCACAACCACCAAGTTGCCACTGTTGGGCCACCACACGCTCAGGTCGTGAAGCGTCTGGCTGATACAGGGCAGGGCGTGGTTGGGTGCATGGCTGACAAGAAACAACTCTAACTTAATAGGAAGGAAGCATTTCTGGGTTAGCAGGAAGCATCTCCAGCCTAACAGGACTGCTCATGGCTGACAGGATTCAGTTTATGACTGACATTGAAGGTCTCCCTGTTGACCTCCATCTGGATTTGAGCCAACTGGGTGGCAAGCACGGCTCCTTTCCACTGCATGCTGTGCTGGAAGAGTTCAGATCTCCATATGTCCAGCTGATGTGTGAGCCTGCACAATCTTTACATAGGTTGTAAAAAAAAAGGTTGGTATTCTGTTAAGAATTTATGGGTCACAGCAACTGTATAAAAACATTTTTTGTTGTTAATGAACTGAACATAAACATATAACAACAAAACTGGGAACACAGTAGGATTATCATCGAACCACCAAAATAAACATGGATAAAATATTGGTGAGACAACAGATGCAAGACCAAGAACAGTGCAAAAACCCTGGGCTTATATAACAAAACTAATTAAGATACTACACACAAACTCATGCAAAACAGAAGAGTTCAAGACGTCCCCAAGCAACAAACACAAAGAGTCCAACAGTGGTTTACAGAAGAGGCACAATAGAAATACCATTTAATTCCAGTGTCAGATACTTAGGAAGCCACACACACACACACACACACACACACACATACACACACATATATATATATATATATATATATATATATATATATATATATATATATATATAGAGAGAGAGAGAGAGAGAGAGAGAGAGAGAGAGAGATAGAAAGAGAGAGAAATAAAAAAAACTACAGCACCAAAATATTAATATATAAAATAAAACATCACTTCTGACATACAGTACATAAATAATTTATCCAACTAATCAAATATTAACAAGTGATTTGCTTTTTATTTACACAGAAGCCAAACCTAAGGATTCATGAGGTAAGAAATTGTCATCTGCTTTTGCATTTTTTTACCGGTTTTAGTGATAGAAGATGATCAATTAATATAATATAAAAGTGCCAAAACTCTTATATATTAATATTTAATATAGTATAAAATTGTGCCAAAACTCTCACCGAAACAAATAAAGGTAATGATGAACTTTTTCTACTGGGCATATTAGACTAATAATTGTTTAATACTGTATATCCAATTCAGTCATTCAACAATAAATTTTTATTATTATTTTTAGCTTTAGTTGTTTAATTAATATACTAATATGATCACACAAAATGTGGCTAACATTTATTTAATCTTAGATCGAGATGCAGAATGTGAAGATAGACTGCAAGGTGGCGTCTCGATTTGCCCACACGGTCATGACGTCCACGGCTCTGAACAAAGCCAACATCTCACAGGAAATCTCCTTCGAGGTGGAGTTACCCAAGACAGCCTTCATCTCCAACTTCAGCATGTCAGTCTCAGCCTAGTTTTACTGCCCATAAAATCTGCTCCTAATAAATGAATCTGAGTCATAACAAAACTGACTCATGAATCAACAGTAGAGCGCATTGTTTCAAATCCAGCTCTCACATATGGTCTATGTTTAAACATGTGTTTGAATATACAGTATGCAGATGTTTTAGATGCATAATTAATATTCTGCTCTTACTGTCTTATTTTTTTAGGGAGATTGATGAAAAGATTTATGTAGGAGAGGTTAAGGAGAAAGAGAAGGCCAAGAAGGAGTATGAGACAGCTGTGTCCTCTGGGCATACGGCCGGACTGGTCAAGTAAGTACAGCATTAAAATGAATATGAACTTTTAAAATTAAAGTGCATTTTTAAAATGCAATGATGTTTAACATGCAATGCTAACATGCATTTTTTTAACATGCAATGGGTATTATTAAAGGTTTGGAGTACGTTATTAGAGTTTATAAAAATGTGCACAGGATATTGTGTCCAATTTACAAAAAATATATACAACATTATTAAAATATAGTCTCAAGTTAAAACATGCTTATTATTTCAGATTAATGTAGTAAAATTATTATTATTATTATTTCAGATTAATGTAGTTTTATTATTTTTTTTTTCAGATTTCTCAGTAAATAAGTTTATAAATTGCCATCATGACTCAACAATTTATATATACACTATACTAGAAGACAAGAACTAGTGTGTGCTTTAACTTTCCATAACTTTAGAGAAAATATAATGAACAAATTAAACAATTATAGTGTTAACTTGGATTATTTTTTTCTTTTTCTTTAGAGCTTCAGGCAGAAAGATGGAGAAGTTTTCTGTCTCTGTGAACATTGCAGCCAACAGCAGTGTCACATTCACACTTACATATGAGGAGCTCCTCCAGCGTCGGCTTGGGAAATATGAGCTCATGATCCGAGTCAAACCCAAGCAGCTGGTCCAACACTTTGAGGTGGAGTACTTCCTGTTTTGTTATTTTTTTCTTTACTGGAATTCATTTTAGATTCATTACATTTACACGCTCACACCCACAGATTGTTGCTACTGTCTATGAGCCCCAGGGCATTACATTTCTGGATACCAATGTCACATTCATCACCAATGACCTGCTCCCTCTAGTGGAGAAAACAGTCACAGACAAAAAGGTGAGCCTAAAACCACACAGCTTATAAAAACTACCATCAAGCTTTTTTGAATTTTTTTTTTTTTGCAGTTAGCAAACTTATGTATATACTACAGGTGTATACATGATCTATATAATGTAACTAAATATTTTACATTGTAATTATATTTTTGTATGGTGAAACCCAAATTAAAATTATTACAATGCTAAAAATGTTGCATGGCATATAAGTGGGCCTGACTCGATAATCACAAACTACAAAGTATATTTAAATTCAATTCAATTCAATTTTATTTTATTTGTATAGCGCTTTTAAAAATTGTCATTGTCACGAAGCAGCTTCATACAATTAAAAGAATAATTTAAGTTTGTACGGAATGTGAATGTGTATGTATCAAAAAGGTCAGATAGCCCCAATGAGCAAGCCGAGGGCGATTTAAAGGTATTTATACTGTACATTATACCTTTAAAAGAACTCCCCACAGACACATACTGTGTGTTTCTGTGAATTATTAAGTGAATACTGTATTATTAAGAGTTCATTGACATAACTATCATAAACCGTATATACCCTGATCCTCTTTTCCAGGTTCATGTGTCCTTCTCTCCAACTTTGGACCAACAGAGGAAATGCCCAAGCTGTGATGGTACACTTATAGATGGGGATTTCATCATCACATATGATGTCAATCGTGAACAGGATTTGGGTGATATTCAGGTCCACCCTCAGAAGCACTTTTGGACAAAGAAAAAAATTTAGGATTACTCTGTTTAAAACTTATTTTATGTCTCTCTTTTGGTTTCAGATTGTGAACGGGTATTTTGTGCACTTCTTTGCTCCACCTGATTTGGAACAGTTGCCAAAGAACGTAGTGTTTGTAATAGATAAAAGTGGCTCCATGACTGGAAGAAAAATGACGCAGGTAAGTAAGATTGTTTGGATGCGAAACCAATAAGGAGACAGAATTATTAGCATGTTATTGATATAGAACTATAGACAGTTCTTCTTCTTCTTGTCTTTGTTGTTGCTGTTGTAGACTCGAGAGGCACTCTTGACCATTCTAGATGACCTTTATGAGGAAGACCACTTTGGACTGGTCATATTTGATAATGAGATTGAAACATGGAGACCGTCATTAACCAAAGCTACGAAAGAAAATATAAAAGAAGCAAAGAAATATGTCAGAAGTATAACAGCAAGGAGCAGTAAGTCTTTATCAAAGTAGTTTGATGAAAGTGCTGAAAGTATTATGCAACCCATGTTTTACATTTTAAAAAATAACTTGAAAGTTTTTCAGTTTTTTACACTTTTGATTATTTAAAGAAAGATTGGTTTATTATGTACAAAAGACCTATCAATACTTATTTTTATTAATAGTATACCTGTTTAAATTTTTTTTTAAGTGACCGATATCAATGGAGCTGTATTACATGCGGTTGATATGCTGACTAGCGCCAAAAGAAACAATGCCCTTCCAGACAACAGTCCTTCTATGATTATCTTACTGACTGATGGAGACCCAACTGCTGGTACGTCTGGTCCAAACGCCCAATAGTTACTAGTGCTACATGATCAATCATTTGTCATACTGATGCTGAAAATTGCTGTGGATTGAGTTTTAGCAAAAGCTGTTGTGTATCCATCCGAATCATACAGTATGTACATTGAAAAAAAGGCCTTTACCATGTGCCAACTAAGTAAAAGCAAAAAGCCTCATACTTCAATTTTGCCCACATACCACCACGATGACATGACGGCAATGGCGTCATCTGAATCACACTGATAGAACACAGCCACGACTCAACCTTGATAAGCCCATATCTTAAGTAAGATACTGACCAGGACATTGGTCTAAAATTAAAAGCCCTATATGATTTTTGGCATACAATACACTTATCATTGGCATCACTAAAGCCATATTTGGCCTGATTACTGAATGTTCCACAACACTGCCTAAATATTGCATCTTGTTGCATTCAGGGGAGACAGATCCATCTGTGATCCAAAAAAATGTCCATAAGGCTGCTGGCGGAAACATGAGCCTCTTCTGCTTAGGCTTTGGCTACGATGTACACTATGGTTTTCTTGACGTAATGGCCAAACAGAATGATGGTTTGGCCCGGAGAATTTATGAAGCCTCAGATGCTGTACTGCAGTTGCAGGTACATAGACTGAAAATTGATATTTGTTGTGTGTAAGTTATTCTGAAGATGTCAGTTCATTGAAAAAACATTGGCTTTGATTCATTTATGAATTGTGATTTCTTTCCAAAGGGATTTTATAAAGAGGTTGCAAGTCCGCTTCTCTTAGAAGTGAATATACATTATCCAGACAGCATCGATAATTCATTGACTACCAGCCAGTTCAAGCAATTCTTTGATGGCTCTGAGATTGTAGTCGCTGGCCGATTGAAGGACTCTCAAGCTGACAAGACCCTTGTTAAGATTTCAGCCCAAATGGTGAGCGATTGCAGAATGCGACTGAAAGAGAATGCATACATAGCTTTTGAAGGATGGTGGTCATGTAACATTTAAATAAAAGTCATATATGTAAATAATTTTTTTGTTTGTTTTTATTTAGCTAGAAAAGCCTTTTGTGGCCCAGGGGGAAGCTTATGCTGAAGAATGGGCTGTCTTGTTCCCTGAGCAAGAGTACATCTTTGGAGACTTCACTGAGCGTCTCTGGGCATATTTGACCATCCAACAACTCTTGAACAAACAGTAAGTATGACATTAAATATTTGGTATTATAGATCATTTGATTTAATTTTTTTTTGTGTCAGTAATCTAATAATCCAATCTAATTCTAACTATTGTACATTGCAGTTTTGCACAAAATTAGACGTGAATGATAACAATAGGAACTTTATGCTCCGATAGAGACAAGTGTACACCCAAAGAATGTGAGAATGTCACTGATGAAGCACTGGAACTATCGCTAAAGTACAACTTTGTCACCCCACTTACCTCCATGGTGGTAACTAAGCCGGAAACTAACGCAACCTCAGAAGACACGTTAATTGCTGACAAACTAACAGAAGGTATGAGTTAAATTGCATGCTACAGCAGAATACTTCTAAAAACAATTAAATTATGCTATGTACTGATAGAATGTGTTTCTGTACGTTTCCTTGTCAGACCAACGGTTGGATTTTGTTCAGTCAGGTAACAATTGACTTTCTTAAAATATAATTATGGTTAATTTGTTCAAGTTGTTGAGTCAATTTCCAAAAAGTACTACAAAATATTTTTACTTCTAGCCCCTATGCCTTTAGTATCCCTAGGCCAATTGAGCGTCCGAAGTGGTCTCCAAAGAGCATTTCTTAGCCGTGGGTTCAGTGGTCATGTAGGTGAGATAACATGATCATAAAAATTGAGATTTGATGTAATGACAATTAATATAAATCAAGTGTTGTATTTATCTCTTTATTTTTATTTTTTCTTATTTTATTTTTTAGGTATGGCAGGGCTGGTGGGTATGGCAGTTGACGGAGATCCACATTTCATCATAGAGTTGCCAGATCGGAATGATGCTCTATGCTTCAATACTGATGATAAACCAGGCACCATTTTCAACCTGGTGAAAGATCCAGTCTCAGGTAAATGTGTTCCCTATCAAGTATTCCCAAGGCTGCCAAAATAATGATTACTTCACATGCAATTTACTCACTGGTACATGTATAAATCCACAGGATTGGTGGTAAATGGGCAAACCATTGGAGACAAGAAAGTGGAGCCAGGGAGCAAGCAGCACACCTACTTTGGTCAGTTTGGGATTGTTCATGAGAAATTTGGTATTAGAGTAATGGTGACAACACAAAAGATCACAGTGTCTCAGCCCTGCAAGGAAGAACAACTTCACTGGTCACAAACATCTAATGTTAAGAGTTTGCAGTGAGTGAACATCCACAAATAAATGTTTTTCCATCCATGTGATACATTAGTTCAGACATTTACCTTAAACCTCACCTTTATTTTTCTGCAGCATGGACCTTCAGGTAACCAAAGACCACAGTCTTACCGTGACCCTGAAAGACTCTTTGAAGTTTATTATCATCCTGCACAAAGTATGGAAGATGCATCCTTACCACCAAGACTACCTGGGCTTTTACACCCTGGATAGCCACCATCTTTCAGAAGGAGTTCATGGTCTTCTTGGTAATTTTACCAAATATGTAATATTCTTGGATTATATATAAAAAAAAATAAGTGAGGCTTCTGTAACACTTAGCTAGTGGGGAAAACCTGAGATATGGTCAGCTTTTACTTTGAGCTTAAAAGCCACCAGACACCTACTAAAGGGAGTTGATGGGTGTAAAAACCTTGTCATTAGTTGTGGGAGTGACGGGATTTTATAGGAAGCTACTGTAGCGAGGAAGAATGTGGAGCTTCATGTTTTGCCTTTGTTCCAAACTTAAGTCATTTTATAATCACTAAATGGACCAGGTAATAAAAATGGCTATGAAGTTTGGAGAAGGTTTATTGACCTGTAGTCGATTTACACTTACACTGAAATATTTTAGTAACAACTCCCAAAATCTTAGTGATGAAAGGTTCAAATATCAATGCGATAGAAATTGAAGACATTAAAAAAAAAAACTTTCAGGGCTTTCTCTCCTTCTCTGGGTAAATTCGCTGGGGTTGTGATTGAAGTGTGTGGCACGGCTACAACCTATTGATGAAAGTGACATTAAGTGCCAAAGAAATTTATATTTAATTCATACACAGCTAAATGATTTAAAAACTCCCAATGTTTTTTTAGCTCTTTACGTTTAATTATTAGACTTTTATTTAAAAATTACCCTTTTCCTGCGAATCATATTTAAAGTATGTGTAAAACAAGAAAAACATAATAATGGTGAATATGAATAAAATATGAATAAAAATGGTAACTTATACATATTTAATGTTGCCTTCTAACAGGACAGTTTTTCCATGGTGTAAGATTTGAGGTTAGTGATGTCTTTCAAGGGAAAGATCCAGATAAACCAGATGCGCATATGTTTGTGAAGGGCCACAATCTTACTGTGACCAGGTAAATAAGAAATCTAAAAACACACACACACACACACACACACATATTCCATCATGTACTGTTTATCTTCTTTTATGAACAGGCAAAAATCCTTGAAATACACAGGTAAGGACTTGAGATGAATCAATATACTTGAGGCTAAATGGCTTGGTAATAATTGTGCGCTGTGCTACTTTAGGGGATGGCAGAGGGATTTCAGAAGGGATGTGAAGAAAGGAGAAAATGTGCCCTGTTGGTTTATTCATCATAACGGCACAGGGCTCATCGATGGAGTCCTCGGAGACTATACTGTCTCTGGCCTCTTTACAATGGTCTGAGAAGAAAAACATTTTCTTTTATACATTTCCCACCATTTTATTACTGAAAGCATGACAGTATTTTTTGGAATAGACAATGTACCTGTTGATGAACCGGTATAACAGGATTTTTTTTTTTTTTAACAAACACTGAAAGGACTTTGTTATTGACTTTGTACACACTTACTTCTGATTAAAGGTTTCCTAATAACTGTCTGAAATAAATTGGGTTTGTGTCTGCTTTATTCAGATAAATTTAGTCAAAATGGAGAAGCCAAAATAATGAAGCAAAATAGACATTAAATGATTTACAAAATAAGTTTTCAATTGCATTATTTTTATACGAATAATTATTTACAATAAAATGTTACTCACACATAGAAAAAATCTAATCTTTGCATAATACTGCATGCAACTAAGTACTACTAATAGTATTAATAATTACCTTAAATCCATAAGACATTACATAACACAAATCTGTGTGCCAAACTAAACATAAAACAGAATTTAGCTATTGGGCAAGAATGGATTTTGACCTGCTAGGGCTCTGATTCAATTTAGGATTCCTGTGCGAAACTGAACATTCAGGCTTGATCACTGGACGCATCATGACTCCAGTGTGGACTCTGCTGCTGATCTGCATCTCTGTTTACTTATGTATACCACTGGGGTCTTATGGAGCGTTAGTAGTCTCAAGGGGCAATGAGCAACAGGTATGAAAGTCTTTTAGTGTTAAAAAGATCTAGTAAAATTGGTGTTGAGTAAAAGCTATTGATGTATGTCATTAGTACTGTATATACAGTTGGGGTTTAACAATCTGAGATTACACTGAAAGTGTTGAAATTGTGAAGGAAATTATAAAGTCGAGATGGTGCAGAATTTCGAGATAGCAATTCCATTATACTTGTGAGGTTTGTGTCAGCTTGAGTGTAAACCTTCATTAAAGCCAAACTGGGACATACCAAATAAACCTCCCAAATTCTGAAACTCATGTAAATAGTTTTAACATTCAATATTTTGTTTTAGTAAGTTATTGCTGATAGTATCATTGGAAAGAAAACCTTTTAAAAAACTTGAAAAAGAGCAGCAAAATAAAGCACTGTCCCTTGATAACTCTTCCTTCCTCTGCAGGAAAGTGACAGCAGTGCCAGCAAATTCATAAAGGTATGTTTTGTTTCAGTTTGTTTGTTGTTTTTTTGTCTCACAGAAATTGTAAAGAATCAAAAAATCGTAAAAAGTAGATTATATAGGCACAATTTCTTGCAAATTTGATGCTTGCAAAATAGTATATGGCTACAACCAAGAGCGTAACTTTGGGTTGAACATCAAAATCTTCACCCATGTACAGTATGGTGTGTCGGAGGACATGCTCAATCCTCCTTCTAACACCAGGAGATTTTTTTTCTACTTTTTTATTTTGTTACAAATTGGCTGATTCACATACATTTTAAAAGGAAGAGATATACCAAAACAACATGCTCTACATATCCACCCTAGTAGGCAGGATTTATTCTTTGCTTTACAATAACAAAGAAAGTTAAGAAAGTCCACCACTTTATCATGTTTTATAACAGTTAATATTTTTAATTCATCACTATGATATGATATTTGGTGGGTTATACTGGCCATTTTTGATTATTAGGGGTTTAATTCACTACCCACTGCCCCAACCCCAAATCTCTGACCCAAACTGGAATTAAAGAAAATAGTAACATTAAATAACTATTGTTTAAATTACTTTTTTTAATTATATTCAATATGTTAAATGCTATACAGTATGTTTAATGTGTATTATATTAATTTTGTCTCTTTCCAATTTCCTTCTAACAGAAACAGAGTGTCAACCCTTCTCAAGTAAGAAAAAGAACCAATTTATCAATACACAAGAAATAGTTTTCCTGATTACTCAGCCACAAAGATATGCAATTCCACATCTATCTATTTTAATGCACATTTTTCTTCTTTTTACTCAACCTAATATTATAATTAATTGAATGTACACTTTTTTAAATTTGCTTTCTTATTCTCTTTCTCTCTCTGTCTCTCTCTCTCAGATAGAGTTTCAGAATGTGAAAATAAACTGCAAGGTGGCGTCTCGATTTGCCCACACGGTCATGATGTCCACGGCTCTGAACAAGGCCAACGTCTCACAGGAAGTCTCTTTCGAGGTGGAGTTACCCAAGACGGCCTTTATCTCCAACTTCAGCATGTCAGTAGTGGACTACTGCACAGAATGCTATTAATCCTTTTTTATTGAATAATTTGTATTATGGTTATTCTTTATTATGCCACCATTTTCCTCCAAGACCTTTCAAATCAGTTATCATTAAAATATTTATGTTTTAGGGAGATTGATGGAAAGGTATATGTAGGAGAGGTTAAAGAGAAGGAAAAGGCCAAGAAGCAGTATGAGGCGGCTGTTTCATCTGGACAGACAGCTGGCCTGGTCAAGTGAGTAACAGAATTGATTATTCCTACTGGAATATTGACATACACACAATAATTAACATAAACTTAATAATCATAATCAGGGTCACGGTGGTTCTAGAGCCAAAACCAAATTGAATCTGGAGTAGCAAATGTTTTTTCGGAGATGGGACCAAAACATAACATCCAGAATAAACTTGTTTTTAAAAAGGAATTGCGTGAACATAACTGTAAATGCATTCAAAATGCGCAAAGATCCAATGTGTCTTTTGGACAAGTGTAGCAAGAGAAGAATATCACCAATAGAGAAGAAAAACAGAAGAAGACAGGAATGAGTACTGAGCCTTATGAGACACCTATGAAATTTCTGCAAAAAGTAAATGTGAATGTGAAATGGATGGTATCTGATTAATTATATTGCACTCTGTCTTATTAAGAGCTTCAGGTAGAAAGATGGAGAAGTTTTCTGTCTCTGTAAACATTGCAGCCAACAGCAAGGTCACATTTACACTTACGTATGAGGAACTTCTTCAGCGTCGGCTTGGGAAATATGAGCTCATGATCCGGGTCAAACCCCAACAGCTGGTTCAACACTTTGAGGTGCAGTTAATTACTAGCGATATGTTCTTTTATAAGCCTTCCTCACTCTCATAAACATAATGTATTATATACATGTTCTAAAATTCATCCATAGATTGTTGCTGATGTCTATGAGCCTCAGGGCATTGAGTTTCTGGATGCCTATGGTACGTTCATTACCAATGAGCTACTTCCCCTGGTGGAGAAAACAGTCAGTGACAAAAAGGTGATTTCAGAAGTATTTATTTAACCTTATATATTTTTTTAAGTTTCTTACACTGACCAGAAAATAAACCAAACAAAAGCTAACATGGGTAATATGGCAAAGCTTAAAATATTGCTAAAAATATTATCAGTCATTCATCAACATTCTTTTAGTGCCAAGGTTCAAGACAAATTTTATCTTGCATTCCCTCTGACAGGGTTGTAGAGCTATGTGTTGAATAAGGCCATGCTTTCCTTGTTAGGAAGCACACTTGTCTCTTGACCTAGAAAAAAGCTGTCTGCATTAACTTTAACAATGATTGATGTCTATTTCTGTGAGCAATAAAGGATTTTGGTATTATGGTAAGGGACATTTAGGGAATGTTCAAAAGACGATTTTTTGTTTGCTGAGCTGATCACATGATTTTCTTTTTGCAGGCGCATGTGTCGTTCTCTCCAACTCTTGATCAGCAAAGGAAATGCTCAGACTGTGAGGGTACTCTAATAGATGGAGATTTCCTCATCAACTATGAGGTCAAGCGTGCACAGGACCTTGGTGATATTCAGGTTTGGGTTTTATAAGCAGTAACATTTCTGAGTTTGTGAAAGTCAGCATTTGTCTAATAATGATTATCAAAGTAATATCACTCCTCCATTCTGTTTCAGATAGTGAAT
This sequence comes from Clarias gariepinus, assembly GCF_024256425.1. Classification (NCBI taxonomy): domain Eukaryota; kingdom Metazoa; phylum Chordata; class Actinopteri; order Siluriformes; family Clariidae; genus Clarias; species Clarias gariepinus. The sequence continues at coordinate 21,198,719 of NC_071122.1, forward strand.
GGGTATTTTGTACACTTCTTTGCCCCAGCTAATTTGCCACGATTGCCCAAGAATGTTGTGTTTGTGATAGACAAGAGTGGCTCCATGACTGGGAAAAAAATGCAACAGGTGAAGTAAGAGAAAACATAGCAACGCTGATTGAGAAGAAACAACATTAACTGGCTTTTTCACATTTGACAGACTCGAGACGCGATGCAGACCATCCTAAGTGAACTGCATGAGGAAGATCACTTTGCCCTGGTAATCTTTGCAGGTGATGTCGAAACATGGAAACCAACCTTAACCAGAGCCACAGAAGAAAATGTCGACGAAGCAAAAACTTTTACTAAAAACATACACGTAGATGGCTGTAAGTATCAGCATGGCATCTTCTGATCTATGGGATTTGTTTTCTTTATTTGAAACTTGTTAAAAGTGGATGGAACAAGCAAGTGTTATACTTTTACTCCCAGAATACAAATTTACTTGTGTCCTGTCATTGTTTACATCACAATCAGAACAATCTTTGAATCAAGGGTGAATTAAAATATTTAGCAGTTGAATTTGATGGATTAACATACATTGATTTCTTATTTGTTTAGGGACAAATATTAATGATGCTGTTTTGCGTGCTGCGGACCTGCTGAAAACAGCCAGGGCAAACAAAGTTGTTCCAGAAAACAGTGCATCCATGATCATCCTACTGACTGATGGAGACCCAAATAAAGGTATGTCTCAGCTGGTAGTGATAGTCTTTGTGATGGTGCTTGTCAAAATGGTAAAGTTACAAAAAAAAGAAAGCATGAGAGAAAAAGAGTGAGAGGAAACTAACACTAATTAAATGGTTTTAGCATTTAGTATTTGTGATTGGATTGTTTCTGCAAGTTGTTTCAGAACTCAACCACAAAGAAAGGGTCTTTTAAACTTATTTTAAAATACAGTGAAACATCTATTTTTTTAGGTGAAACACGCTTAGAAAAGATACAAGAAAATGTCAAAAATGCTATCGGTGGAGAGGCGACCCTCTTTTGCCTGGGCTTTGGCTTTGATGTAAAATACAGTTTCCTGGATGTTATGGCGAAGGAGAATAACGGTCTGGCTCGGAGAATCTATGAGGCATCGGATGCTGTGCTTCAGCTACAGGTGTGGACCAGAACTGTTAAACATTAATTTATGTTACATCCTTTCACTCACTCATCTTTCCTGAAAATTGTAACAATTCAAATTTAATAAGAATTTAATAAGATGGCACAGGTCCAAATTTCATGTTTGTGTTATGATTCAGATCCCTATATATCCAGTCACTGTAAGTCTATAAAACATAAGAAATTAAAAATTTCCCATAACGCTTAAAAACATTTTTAATCAATTTTTTGTAACTACATTAAACATGTGGACAGTTTGAACTTTGATGTCCAAATGTCCTTGTACTTGTATGAAATACACAAAACAATCTTTAATTAATCTTTAGTGCATCTTTATTTGCACACTGCTGGGCTGAACATAAATGTAAAAAGACTCTGGATGTTCTGTTACACCAGGCTCTTAATTCAAATATTTCACATGCCCCCACCTTGGACTGCTACGGATATGTTTGCTATAATAACCCATGTTCCCTTTCAAAGGCTACACTTGATGCTGCATGAAAACGCTATGGGAAACATCTTGTCATGTTGCCGGTTGTGAAGCATGTGTGTATCAAACGCGCCAAATTTTGGCTTATATAACCTCGGTCGGGTGACGTCATCTGATGAGACGCACCTGCAGGTTATAAATAGGAGTGAACCGGAAACATTCCTCAAATCTTTTGTCTTCACTGACCTTGTTGTGTATGTGTGTGTGTGTTTAAACCAGCAAAATAAGAAAGTGTTTAACTCACCGATATGGCAGAGTTTTAATTGAGACATCCCTTCGTGTCTGATAAATACATATCGGAGGGCGATCTCTACACTTTACTGCTTCGAATAAAGTGCTCGCGCGCTTCCTTGAGAAGCACCGGGCGCGGCGCATTTCTGGGGCTTAAAACACGTGTATCCAGCAGAGCTGTGAGAGACGGATTTAAAACTCCTATCTCTCACTTCCTCGTTGGATCGGGAAATCCCTCTGTCCGCTCGCAAGCGCTTCTTGTGAATGGGCAAGGATAAACATTCTCTCTCGCTCCGCGGAGATAGAAATAGCACACAAGCGCTTAAAAAAAAAAAAAAACATTAGACGGCAGGTTCTGACGGGTGGCCGGGGGGCGGAGCCTCAACAACGCTCTCTCCCTTTTTCTTAGCAATCTCCATATGAGTTAACCCTTTCATGGAGTAAGCTGTATTTATCCTGTGTTTTCCTGCCATCTACTTTATTTATTTGTTTAAATATAGTTGAGGTGGAAGCGCAGGGTTATATGATGACGCCCAGATAGAAGAGACGCTTTCAGGCTATCTCTCTCCTAAAACATCATCCTCCCTGAAAAGCTAATACTTCCTTTCAAGCTGTGTAGACTTTTATCTTCCCTGAAGGGAAAATCCTTTCAGGCAGCAGGTCTGGTTGGTGCTCCATTGCACACCATGACGGTTTTGCAGGTCTACCAGGCTGACCTGCTGAGAGAATTGAGTACTGGCGGGTCTCTTCAAGATAGGGCGTTCTGGAATTACGTTGGGCCACAGACTTATGGCTTGAATCTCAGCGGCATCAAGCATAGCATCGCGCATTTTTCCTTGATGCCCCTATTTCGCCTTCCGGCCTGTTTGGCGATGTCGTTAACCCCTTTAAGTTATATGAACAAGCCTTCGGAAATTCCTTTCCCGCCGTGCTCAAGAGTCGGGACTGTCAGCCACCCAGTCTCGACTCAAGGAGAGTGTTTTTGAGCCGGGCACCTCCTCGTAAAGATTGGAGTGCGTCGTGCCTGCGCTTCGCAATCCGCCTCAAAAAAGCTCAGACAGGACCATGGGGGCACTGTAGAGAGAAACTACAAGATGCAGTTCTCACATCACCCTCCATGTTTCAACAGCGTGGTCTCCACTTCCGTGAAACCGGAAAGTGCGCATCTGCTGACAGAAGTTGCTGGGGAATGGGGCCATGGAACATGTTCCCCTACCAGACAGTGAGTCAGGCTACTACAGTCGGTATTTCTTGGTTCTTGAGGAACGGGGGCTACGTACAATTTTTAGATTTTTAGCTGTTCCGCTATCTAAAATAAATAAATAAATACAGCTTCAAAATGTTGACTGTCAAAGTGATTGCTCTCAAATCCTACCAAGCGATTGATTTGGGACAATCGATTGAAGGACGCTTACTTCATATAGAAATATTGCCACAACACAGGAGGCTCCTAAGGTCGCTTTCAGGGGCGAAGCTTACCAGTATCGGGTGCTTCCATTTGGTCTAGCTCTCTCACCCGCACATATATAAAATGCATGGATGTATTTCTGGCGCTTACGACTCCAGGGCATCCGTATTTGAATTACATAGACGACTAGCTGGCCCAGTCTCAGTAGCTAGCGCTTTGACATCAGCATGTTATCCTAGCTCATCTCTGTTTCTTAGGATTGAGACCCAACGCCACGAAAAGCGTGCTCTTTCCTGTTCAGAGGACAACATATTGGTTGTCACATGGGATTCGATCATAAGCGTGCACAGCTGTCTTTCACTCGTGTCGAATCCATTCTCAACACCCTCAAGGAAATCAAGCTAGACCGGAAAGTGACCATCACTTTCATAGATCTTAGCTCTTATGGACCCAAAATAGTCAGTCAATCTGGGAGAGATTTCAGGTAGAAGAGGTGGACCTCTTTGCCTCGCAAGATCAGCAAATGTCCCCTTTACTACTCTCTGACTCCTCCAGCTACCCCGGGTCTGGACGCCGTGGCCCGTACATGGCCCTGGTTACGCCTTTATGCGCTTTTCCTGATAGCTCTGCTCCCGGGAGTCTTGGCGAGGGTCTATCAACAGTGTTTGCGCCTCTTATTGATAGCGCCCTGTTGGCTGACCAGAGTGTGGTTCTCGGATCTAGTATCCCTCTTCAACGATCACCATGGGTGATTCCAATGAGGTGGGATCTTCTGTCTCAGGCGCAGGGGATGACATTTCATCCCCGGCCCGAGTTTTGGAACCTTCAACTTAATTAAGACTATTCTAAGTGCTAGGGCTCCCTCCCCTAGAAGAGCTTATGCCCTCAAATGGAATGTATTTGAAAGTTGGTGCATGACGAAGCAGGTAGACCCAGTCCACTGCCGAAATGTTTCAGTGCTAAAGTCTCTGCAGGAAAAATTGTCCTCGGCTTGTGCCCTAGTACCCTCAGGACGTACGTAACTGCTATTTCAGCCTGCCACGTCCTGATTGGTGGGGTTACTGTGACACGGTCCCTTTTGTGGGTTTTATCTATCGTGCTCGAAGAGCCAATTGACACCCCTTTTTTTTTTTTGAACCACTAGTCAGCACCTCAGGTTTCTGACCTTTAAGATGGTTTTTCTAATGGCCGTTACCTCTCTGAGAGGATTGGAGATCTGTCAGTCTCCCCATCCTGCCTAGACTTTGGGGGGCGGCCGCCACTACACTGTGTGAGAGATGCTATTGCTCTCTCCTATGAGGCGCGTGGGCTAAACTTCCCTCTAGGAACCAGGGCTCATTTAACCAGGGAGATCGTCTTATCTACTGCACTAGCAGGAGGTATTCCCCTGCAGCAAGTGTGTGACGCGGCGGCGTGGTCCTTTCCACACACATTTGTTAGGTTTTATAATCTGGATGTTCATGCCATGCCGGGCTCACAGATGCTCGAGTCAGCTTCCCAGATATAGTTCTGAGACCTTCTCGGCCTTGTGCGCACACGCTACACAATCTTGGGGTCCAGACACTTGCAGTGCGGCGTTGGTATTCTCGTTCCCATAGCGTTTTCACGCAGCATCGAGTGTAGCCTTTGAAAGGGAACGTCTCGGGTTACTTTGCTGTAACCCTGTTCCCTGAAAAGGCGGGAACGAGATGCTGCGTCTCAATGCCGCACTGCCTACGTGACCGGACGTCCGTTCAGACAAATCAATCTGAGGAATGTTTCCGGTTCACTCCTATTTATAACCTGCAGGTGCGTCTCATCAGATGACGTCACCGTACACACACGTACACACATGTTTCACAACCGGCAACATGACAAGATGTTTCCCATAGCGTTTTCACGCAGCATCTCGTTCCTGCCTTTTCAGGGAACAGGGTTACAGCAAAGTAACCCGAGATGTTTTGTCCCGTAAAATGCCCACAGGAAGAATTAATACATATTGATCTGTTTATTCATATAAGCAGGTTCAGATCTCCAGGAAAAAGGCGCTAGTTTACAGGAATATTAATTATTTTAATTTTTCAGAAAACCATCTGAGGCATCATAGAACTATCTCAAGGTCCACCATTTTGTGATGATTGATATAATAAATTATGTAAAATATTTAATGTTTTTGAATGATATCTTTTATTTGACAGGGATTTTACAATGAGGTTGCAAACGTTCTCCTGTCAGATGTACACTTCCAATATCCAGACAGCAAGGTAAACTCTGTGACTGGCAGCAAATTTAAGCAGCTCTTTAACGGCTCTGAGATTGTCGTGTCGGGTCGAATGAATGACATCGAGATGAACGACTTCCCAGTCGAAGTGTCTGCTCAGTCGGTGAGAGACGTTAAATTACTTTACTTGACAATTTTTGTAGAGAAAATAAAAGTCAGTGATTTATGTGGGAAGTATTGCTTTTATGTGACCTTTGCTTTTTGTGTTGTTGTTGTTGTTTTTTTCAGTTAAATACCGAGTTTTTGCTAAAAGGCCAGGCCAGTACTAGGGACTGGAATATCATCTTCCCTGATCAAGAATACATCTTTGGGGATTTCACTGAGCGTCTCTGGGCTTATCTCACCATCCAGAATCTTTTGAACAAGAAGTTAGTGAGCCACTAACTTTTTTTTTTTTTTTTTTTTAGTTTTTTTCTAATCCAGGGATTGTCTAGATGTATTTATTATGTTAATGAATCAAGGCCTTTAGCACTATTAACATCCCCCTTATTTCTCCAATGAAAGCAATACAAAACGCTATAACAATTATATTTATTATAATGCATATTGTGTTGTAGTCTAACAAACAAGAATCCCAACCCAATACTAATAGAAAGCATTTCATTACAGAGACAAGGGTTCAGCTGAGGAGAAGCAGAATGCTACAGCAGAAGCATTGGAGCTCTCTCTGAAATACAACTTTGTCACGCCGCTCACCTCCATGGTGGTGACCAAGCCTGAAACTGAAGAAAAGCCAGAGAATACACTAATTGCTGACAAGCTGACAGAAGGTATGATGCAAATACAAGTTTATGTATATATATTTTTTGTCTTTGTCTCTGGTCACTGTACACACTGAACTTTGAAGACGTTGAGCCATAACAGCAGAAGAACAATTCCATTCCTATTAAATGGATTTGAGTCTGCAGTTGGTTCAGGCCCACCAAAAACCAGATACTAAATTGTATTTATGATGGGATTCATTGATCAGGAGCATGCCATAAACGGCAGCCTCAATTATCTTCAGCTGGCTCGGCCATGACTAGTGCATGAGCAGTACATGTTTGATTTGATAATGAACTGCACTTTTTTTAACATGTCACATGTGTTGCTTTACAGATGAGCGTAAGGAAGTTAAAGCAAGTAAGGACTTCAGAATATTAACTATTTCTTACTCATAATGTGATTTTCATTCATAATTGAAAGAAGGAAGCATCTGATTTCATTAATACCTTCATCTAATTTAGGTCCTGGTTTTTCATCTTACGCTTCATCATCCAGATCAGCACCTGTAAATTCGGGTAAATATTTCATTTATTACTTGTAAACAATAACCTAGCATCCAAGCCTATGCGAACAAAATATTTATATATTTAGAGAGAACCTAAATTTATATATTTACAGTAGAGAGAAAAGGTGGACATTCCACAATGTTACAGTAACATTGTAAATAAAAAATAAATAAATTATTTAAATCTTCCAACTGTTAATTATTTTTCTGAAACAGCAACAATTCAAATTTAATAAGAATTTAATAAGGTGGCACTGGTCCAAATTTTATGTTTGTGTTATGATTCAGATCCCTATATATTCAGTCACTGTAAGTCTATAAAACATAAGAAATACAAAAATTCCCATACTACTTAAACATTTTTAATCAATTTTTCAGATTTTCATTCATAATTGAAAATAGGAAGCATCTGATTTCATTAAAACCTTCATCTAATTTTAGGTTCTGTTTCTTCAGGTACTTATACTTCAACATCCAGATCATCACCTGTAAATTGGGGTAAATATTTCATTTATTACTTGTAAACAATAACCTTGCATCCAAGCCTATGGGAACCAAATATTTATATAAAAAAATGTTTTATAACAGTTGATTCAGATCCACACTTCATCATTGAGTTCCCAGACCAAAAGGATGCAATCTGCTTTAACATTAATGACAAACCCGGCACTATCTTCAACCTAGTCAAAGATCCACTAACAGGTAACTGGAAATGGGATTTTCCCAGATTCTCTAAAATTATTTCCAACATTTTCTAAAATGACCTTTTTTTAAGGTATCATTGTAAATGGTCAAACCATTCGGGATAAGAAGATAGACCCTAAGAATATGATGAACACCTACTTTGGGCGCTTTGGAATCATTCATGCTAAGCTTGGCATCAGACTGATGGTGACTACACAGGACATCTTGGTGTCTGAAAGGGGCAAACAGGCAAAATTCTACTGGTCTGACAATACCACTGTGAAAGGACCCAAGTGAGTAAAACAAGCACATACATGGGAGCAATGTGACTGAAAAACATGCTAGCATCTTTTCATTTTTTACTTAAAAAGGTCATAATCATAATTTCAACATTCAACATACAAAAAGCTTCCTTGAAAAGTCTAATCCTGCTAAATATGATATTTAAAGCATAGTGTGTAGAACCATAAATACATTTAATATACACTCACCTAAAGGATTATTAGGAACACCTGTTCAATTTTTCATTAATGCAATTATCTAATCAACCAATCACATGGCAGTTGCTTCAATGCATTTTGGGGTGTGGTCCTGGTCAAGACAATCTCCTGAACTCCAAACTGAATGTCAGAATGGGAAAGAAAGGTGATTTAAGCAATTTTGAGCGTGGCATGGTTGTTGGTGCCAGACGGGCCGGTTTGAGTATTTCACAATCTGCTCAGTTACTGGGATTTTCACGCACAACCATTTCTAGGGTTTACAAAGAATGGTGTGAAAAAGGAAAAACATCCAGTATGCGGCAGTCCTGTGGGCAAAAAAGCCTTGTTGGTGCTAGAGGTCAGAGGAGAATAGGCCGACTGATTCAAGCTGATAGAAGAGCAGCTTTGACTGAAATAACCACTCGTTACAACCGAGGTATGCAGCAAAGCATCTGTGAAGCCACAACCTTGAGGCGGATGGGCTACAACAGCAGAAGACCCCACCGGGTACCACTCATCTCCACTACAAATAGGAAAAAGAGGCTACAATTTGCACGAGCTCACCAAAATTGGACAGTTGAAGACTGGAAAAATGTTCTGATGAGTCTCGATTTCTGTTGAGACATTTAAATGGTAGAGTCAGAATTTGGTGTAAACAGAATGAGAACATGGATCCATCATGCCTTGTTACCACTGTGCAAACTGGTGGTGATGGTGTTATGGTGTGGGGGATGTTTTCTTGGCACACTTTAGGCCCCTTGGTGCCAATTGGGCATTGTTTAAATGCCACAGGCTACCATGTCCATCCCTTTATGACCACCATGTACCCATCCTCTGATGGCTACTTCCAGCAGGATAATGCACCATGTCACAAAGCTTGAATCATTTCAAATTGATTTCTTGAACATGACAATGAGTTCACTGTACTAAAATGGCCCCCACAGTCACCAGATCTCAACCCAATAGAGCATCTTTGGGATGTGGTGGAACGGGAGCTTCGTGATCTGGATGTGCATCCCACAAATCTCCATCAACTGCAAGATGCTATCCTATCAATATGGGCCAACATTTCTAAAGAATGCTTTCAGCATCTTTTTGAATCAATGCCACGTAGAATTAAGGCAGTTCTGAAGGCGAAAGGGGGTCAAACACCGTATTAGTATGGTGTTCCTTATAATCCTTTAGGTGAGTGTATGTTAGTTAGGATTAGTTAGGATACACAATAACAGTGTATTGTCAACATTACTGTGCAATCTCCTGGATTAACTATTATAGCCAGGAGGTAAAAATATCTGTAATTCATTTCTCCTTTCCTCAGCATGGACCTGCATATAACCAAAGACCGCAGTCTTACAGTGACCTTAAGGAACTCAATGAAATTTGTTATTGTTCTACACAAAGTGTGGAAAAAACACCCATACCACCAGGATTATTTGGGCTTTTACACCCTGGACAGCCACCTGTTTTCACAAAGAGTCCATGGTCTACTTGGTAACTTCTTTTTACATTTTCACCTTATATAGCATACACACATTTAATGAAGAGAAATGTAAGTGTTTTATTTGGTAGTAGTACCTGTTTTGAATTGCCACACTCTGTTATCGTTGGTTTCTTTTTTATTCTTTTATCCCTACAAAGGACAAGTAATAGAGGCATCTTATCTGTTTGTTAAAAATACATAAATAAGATAATCTGGTTATTCAGTACATTCAGGTCATCAGCTGACTTTATTTTAGTGCGACATAACATTTCTAAACCTGAACCTGAGCAACTGAAGTAACCCCAGATTATAACACAGCCCTTGTACAGTGAGCACATATGCATGATGGGTGGATTGCTCCATGCGCTTCCCTTCTTACCCTGACACGCCCAGCACTCTGGAACAGGGGCAATCTCGACTCATCAGACCACATGACCTTTTCTTATGAGTCCAAAGTCCAAAACCCTTTTTAACCTGATTAATCTCAATAATATCTGGTTTTGTCATGGCCACACACTGTGAGCCTTTTTACATTGTAACATTTATGTGATCTCTGACGAGATCATGATCATCCATGATCATTTTTATTCTGACCACATTTCTTCCAGTTAATGGTTCACTATTTTCCTTGATGTGCTTTGGACAGTCATTCACGCAGGCCAATACTTTTCCTCTTGTGAAACACATTGATATATATTTTCCTACGACCACTGGTTCAAAACATGAGTGTTTAAAAAAAAAAAGAAGAAGCTACTGACTGCATTAGTTAGGGTTAAAAGACTTCTCTACCTGATTGTATGTTTTAGTCGGTTTAGTTTATTTTTCAGATAAAAGGCTCTTCAGTGTTTGCTTATTTAAATCCATTAGGTGATTTCTTTTTTCTGGGGCAACCAGTGTAAGTAATATAGCAGTAATATAGCTTTTACCTGAGTAACTGTACATTAAGACGTTACTTTGGATACAGTGCTGATCAAAAAATAAAAATCAATAAATGAGTAAATGTGTATAACTAATGATTGTTATCTTTAAAGGTGATTGTTTGAATTCACTAAGTTACCGTCTTACAGGACAATTTTTCCATGGTATAACATTCGAAGTTAGTGATGTCTTTAAAGGAGAAAACACAGACAAACCAGATGCCCACATGTTTGTAAAAGGCCACAATCTCACAGTAACCAGGTGAATTAAACAAACCCCAAAAAAAGGATCCTATGATTTCACAAAAAACATGCTAATATTATCAAAATATACAAGTAATGACTGAAAGAGTTAATATTAATTATGTGCTGTGCGTTACCAGGGGCTGGCAGAAGGACTACAGAAAGAATGTGAAGGAAGGAGAAGATGTGCCCTGTTGGTTCATTCATAATAATGGCACAGGGATTATTGATGGAGACATAGGAGACTATATTGTTTCTGGCCTCTTTAAAACAACCTGAGAAAAGAGACATGGCTGCAGAGGACCTTGTTAGATAAAACCTGTCACATAAATTATTTACTAATCAAATACAACTAAGAAGCCACCATGCAGTTTTATCAAAATGGCCTTGAATCCCTTGAATATGTACACACTTGCTTCATAATAAACAACTCTGACAACTGTGCAAACTAACTGCTTGGATTTATCACATGGATATCAAACCTTGAGTTACAACACCAAAAACAAATACAAGACTTAATTTAATAACAATAAATTTAATTTAATTTTTCATAACAGTGTCACAACTTGAGTGAGAGCACAAGACCGAGTTAAATATAAAATACATTTTCCACCTTGTACAGGCAAAAATCCTTAAAATACACAGGTAAGGACTTGGAATAAACCACTATACTTGAGGCTAAATGTCTTGGTGATAATTGTGCGCTGTGCTACTTTAGGGGATGGCAGAGGGACTTCAGAAGTAATGTGAAGAAAGGAGAAAATGTGCCCTGTTGGTTTATTCATCATAACGGCGCAGGGCTCATCGATTGAGTCCTCGGAGACTATATTGTCTCTGGCCTCTTTACAATGGTCTGAGAAGAAAAAGGGACTACAGCAGATATGACTGGACTATAGACATCTTTCATACACTGTAAAAAAAATATAAGGCACCTCATCGTAAAATAAATAGTAACAAGTTGCATAGCTTTTTCGAGTTTACTTAACTTTTAGAGAAATTTGCTGGCCAAACAAAATATTTCACATTGCTGTTTAGTTGACACAAGATATACCCTTTAAAAAAAATAAAACATTTAAGTTGTGTTGGTTATGGGCTCAATTAATTATATTTCTCTAGGTTTGACTTATCTATACAAAAAAAATGTTGTTTTTTTTCTATAAAAACAAGTTGGCCTAACAACACCCCCCTATAATTAAAACACACAAATATTACTTAAAAGATTTATCTTCCAATTGTCAAAGGTAAAACAGTGATCTGCATAAAACAGGATAGGTTTTATTTTGCTTAAAGTTCAATAAAATACCTGGATAAAACTAGAAGCTTTTAAGTCTCTTATTGATTCTTTTATATTACAAAAACATCATAAATATTTTTTAAAAACTTTGAAAGATTTGACTTTTAAAGACTTTTTTTTCCCAATGTGTCAGACACAAAAAGGGAGTCCATGGCAACAAGAGATTGTTTCTTAACATGTGAATCTCAGGGGAGAGTGTCTCTCCAAGTCCAATAAAAATGTTTGGATGGCCTCATAGGTGTCAGTTCAGTCCTTATGAAACTCACCAGACCTGACCAAACATTACCCCTAAAGCTGCTGCATAGTCACCAAGACCATCAAGGACTACAGCCCCTTTCAACGGCTTTTTCACGCTCCTCCAGTAGCTCCTAAAGGCCAACCGTCACCCCTCTGACTCAATCCTTCCCAGCAGAACTCTGGTTAAAGAAAACAATAGAAGTCTTGGAAGGACAAAGGTGAATACATTTGGTAGATTATATAATTGTGATAAAAATAAAAGATATGAATAAGGCTATGTACCCGCTGAGTATGTAAAAGACTGTTTTTGGAATACTAATGATGGGTTAAAGCTATGTATTATTTCTTATTCATAAGGTTTGATTGTCATTCACAGGAGTAAACTTTGTGTTTGGAATGATTTTTTATATTTACCGGGAATTTAATTAATTCAGTTTTCATACAAATAAGTTAACCGATATAACATTCGTAGATTAGCATTAGCAACTCTGAAGCCAAACTAACTTGATCTTTTACCTTACTAAGTACTGAAGCACCACAACTTTGGTTAGCGCTTGCGCGGGTGTGTACTGGTATAGAGCAGGACACTGTTGCTGGACAAAAGACAGGACAAAATGGAGAGAAAAGATCAATACAGTTATCAACGTTTAGCTCCCTAACTCTCTTACAAACTCACGTGATTAAATCTCAGAGATGGTTAATTGCTGGCTCAACTTGACTTTTTTAGTTTACTGTGTCTCAAAGTTTTCAAGAACACAAAGTTACCTGTTGTCCCAACAAATACCCTAAAATACTGTACATATATTAATTCATACAATATTAATTAATTCAACATTTATCTAGTTGGAGTTTTTACAGTGTACATTTTCCACCTTTTTATTACCAAAAACATGATGTTATTTTTAAAATAGACAAAGTACCTAATCATTAACCAGTATAACAGAATTCTTTATTTATTTATTTTTTTTAACAAACACTGAGAGGACTTTGTTATTGACTTTGTACACACTTACTTCTGATTAAACTTTTTCTAATGACTATCCGAAATAAATTGGGTTTGTGTCTGCTTTGTTCAGATTAATTTAGTCAGTCTAAATTATTTGAATTATAATAAATTGAAATTGTGTCAAACTGGAGAAGCCAAAACAATTAAGCAAATTAAAAATTGAATGATATCAGAATTATAAAAACAGTTTTCGCTTGCATTACTTTTATAAGATTATTTACAATAAAATGTTACTCACACATAGGAAAAAAATCTAACCTGTGCATCATACTGTATGCTACTAAGCACTACTAATAGTATTAATGATTACCATAATAAATTAATAAACATAACACAAATCTATGGACCAGACTAAACAGAAAACAAAATTTTGCTATTGGGCAGGAACGGACTTTGACCTGCTAGGGCTGATTTAAATTTGGGTTTCTGGAGAAACGGAACATTCAGGCTTGATCACAGGACGCATCATGCCTACAGTGTGGACTCTGCTGCTGATCTGCATCTCTGTTTACTTATGTATACCACTGGGGTCTTATGGAGCATTAGTAGTCTCAAGAGACAATGAGCAACAGGTATGTAAGTTATTTAGTGTTAAAAAGATTCAGTAAAATTGGTGTTGAGTAAAAGCTATTGATGTATGTCATTAGTATATACAGTTGGGGTTTAACAATCTGAGACTACACTGAAAGTGTTGGAATTGTGAAGAAAATTATAAAGTCAAGATGGTGCAGAATTTCTAGGTAGCTAATGTGAGGTATTGACCAAAACTTCCTTTGTACAAAAAGTCAGATTTTACATTATTTTTACACCTTCACTAAGACATGTGCTCAGATGAAATGCTGATGAATTTTGATGTAAGGATCAATATGTTTTACAAAAACTTTTTTTTTTTTTGTCAGCCTGAGCATAATTTAATCATCTTAATCTCCTTAATTTAATCACCTTAATCACCTTAATTTAATCACCATAATATAACTAGCTTAATTAATTAAAGCAAAACTAGGATATACTGGGATAAATAAACTTCATAAATTCTGAAATTCATGTAAATATTTATACCATTTTATATTTAATTCGAGTAAGTTATTGCTGATAGTATTGTTTGATTCAAAACTTTTGTGTAAAATTGAAAAAGAACGCCAAATGAAAGCACTTTCATCGGGTAATTTGAATTTAGGTCCCCACGGCAGTTAGAGCTTGTTTTTTTTAATGGAATAATGACTGACTTTCTCTGCAGGAAAATGCCGGCACTTTCAGCAAATCCATAAAGGTATGTTTTGTTTTTATCAACAGTAAAAAGTATGATATACTGTATGAGGGACAATTTCTGACAAATTTGATTCTTGCTAAATAGTATATGGCTGCCACCAAGAGCAGCCATACACTTTGGGTTGAACATCAAAATCTCCTCCCATCAAGCGGGGCGGAGGGGGGGGGGGGGGGGGGGCGTCTAAAGACATGCTACATCCCCCTTCTAACACCAGGAGATTTCATTTTCCTTTTTGATTTTATTTTACAAATTGCCTCTTTTACATACATTTATTCTTTGCTTTGCAATAAAAAAGAAAGACAAGCCACTTTTTTGTGTTTTATAACAATTACACCTCACCCCACGACCACCACCCATAGCCCCTGTAAATTACGGCAATGCTTTCAACATGAATTAAAAAATAATAATAATTTAACTGATTTTTTAAAAATAAATTATGTTTATTATATTAATTCTTTCTTCCCAATTGCCTTTAACAGAAACGAAGTGTAAACCCTTCTCAAGTAAGAAAAAGAACGAGCACGCAATTCCACATCTATCTCATTTATTGCACATTCTTCTTTACTCTTCGCTCAACCTAATATTACAAATAATGGAAAGTGTTTTTAGCATTGTCTTTCCCTTGCTCTCTCTCTCAGATAGAGTTTCAGAATGTGAAGATAGACTGCAAGGTGGCGTCTCGATTTGCCCACACGATCATGACATCCACGGCTCTGAACAAGGCCAACGTCTCACAGGAAGTCTCTTTCGAGGTGGAGTTACCCAAGACGGCCTTCATCTCCAACTTCAGCATGTCAGTAGTGGACTAGCTGCACAGAATTATAGATTATGGATTTCTTTATTATGCCACAATTTTCTTCCATGACCTTTCAAATTAGTTATCATTAAAATATTTATGTTTCAGGGAGATTGATGGAAAGGTATATGTAGGAGAGGTTAAAGAGAAGGAAAAGGCCAAAAAGCAGTATGAGGTGGCTGTTTCATCTGGACAGACAGCTGGCCTGGTCAAGTGAGTAACAGAATTGATTATTCCTACTGAACAGAGGCTGGAATATTGACATACACATAATAATCATAATTAGGGTTGCAGTGGTAAAGCTCTTAACAAGAGAACTGAATATAAGACATGGACATTAACCTGTACACAAGTTTTGAGAATGACACAATACAAATTTTCACAAAGTCTGCTGCTTCGATGTTTTTAGATCTTTTTGCCACTGGCTTAATTTCCACTTTTGCCTTATGGCAGGGTGCTCAACAGTTCGCCGCCAAACTTCTTGGATGGTTGAGAGAAGTTGCTTTTTACCTTTAAATATGAACATGAAATTGATAACATTTGACTAATTATACTGTCTTTTGTGTCTTATTAAGAGCTTCAGGTAGAAAGATGGAGAAGTTTTCTGTCTCTGTGAACATTGCAGCCAACAGCAAGGTCACATTTACACTTACGTATGAGGAACTCCTTCAGCGTCGGCTTGGGAAATATGAGCTCATGATTCGAGTCAAACCCAAGCAGCTGGTCCAACACTTTGAGGTGCATTTTATTACTAGCTATATGTTCTCTTATTATCCCTCCTCACTCCCATTTAAAATTCATTACTTTTTTTTATTTACCCATAGATTGTTGCTGCTGTCTATGAGCCTCAGGGCATTGAGTTTCTGGATGCCCATGGTACATTCTTTACCAATGAGCTACTTCCCCTGGTGGAGAAAACAGTCAGTGACAAAAAGGTGAGCTGAGAAGTATTTATAATAATCTTCATTTATTATTTTTTTATTTTGCTACAATGACCAGAAGGTAAACCAAACATAAGCAAACATAAAATGACAAAGCTTTAATAGTTAAAAAATATTATCAGTTCAAAATTAACATTCTTTTAATGCCGAGGTTCGAGCCAAATTTTACCCCGCATTCCTTCTGACAAGGTTATAGAGCTTTGTTAAGTCCTTGCTTTTCTTATAAGAAGAAACACTTGTCACTCTTGATTTAAAAAAAGCAGTCTGCATTTAATGGTAAGAATGACTGGAGTCTAATTCCGACGACAATCAGGCACAATGAAATAGCACTTTTACATGACAAAATCCTTTGTCCTTAACCTCTCAGCATCCAGGAGATGTTCCCTGGCCTTTCTGAGGACTTTCATGACATTTGCATTTGGGCCCCATGCAAACAATCTCTTTGTGATATTAATAGGACCTTACTGACATGCAATGAAGATTCTAGTTTAGTTCTAGTGTAATATTCCAAATCACATGTACTTATAACTGTTAGAGAACATTTCCTCTTGATCAACTATAATGTCCCACAGCATCTTAATGTAAAGTCCCCAATAACTTTCTTGAGATGTAAACAATGTACACAATGACTTTTAGGAGACGTTTGTAGGGGACCTTTTAGCAAACATTTTCCGAACACTCACATTCAGTCCTTCAAGGGCCCCATGGACGTCTGGGAGACATCTCCAAATAATAGGACGTGAAGGGAACAATATACAAAGACTTTTTAGGGGACATTTAGAAAAGGTTCTGGAGAATTTTTTTTTTGGTTTTCCTGAGCTGATCACATGATCTTCTTTTTCCAGGCCCATGTGTTGTTTTCTCCAACTCTTGATCAGCAAAGAAAATGCTCAGACTGTGAGGGTACGCTGATAGATGGAGATTTCTTCATCAACTATGATGTCAAGCGTTCACAGGATCTTGATATGCAGGTTTGGGTTTTTATAAGCAGTGCAGTGCATCCGGAAAGTATTCACAGCGCTTCACTTTTTTCACATTTTGTTGTTACAGCCTTATTTCAAAATTGATTAAATTCACTATTTTCCTAAAACATTCTACAAATAGTACCCTATAATGAAATCGTGAAAGATGTTTGTTTAAAATCTTTGCAAATTTATTTTTTAAAAATAAATTAAAACATCGCTTAGTTTGGCGAAGCAGCCTGCTCCAGGAAGAGTCCTGGTGGTTCCAAACTTCTTCCGTTTATGGATGATGGAGGCCACTGTGCTCATCTGGACCTTCATTGCTGCAGAATTTTTTCTGTACCCTTACCCAGATCTATGCCTCGATACAGTTCCTTGGACTTTATGGCTTGGTTTGTGCTCTGACTTACACTGTTAACTGTGTGACCTTATATAGACTTATAATAAGTTTGCAAAGATTTCAAAAAATCTTCTTTCACGGGGTATTCTTTCACTTCTTTTTTATGGGGTATTGTTTATAGAATTTTAAGGAAAATCATTAATTGAATTTATTTTGGGACACAGCTGTAACATAACAGAATGTGAAAAAAGTAAAGCATTGTAAATACTTTCCGGATGCACTGTAACATTTCTGAGTCTGGGAATGTCAGCATTCGTCTAATAATTATTATTGTAATAATATCACTCCTCCATTCTGTTTCAGATAGTGAATGGGTATTTTGTACACTTCTTTGCCCCACCTAACTTGCCACGATTGCCCAAGAATGTTGTGTTTGTGATAGACAAGAGCACCTCCATGTTGGGAGAAAAAATGCAACAGGTAGAGTAAGAGAAAACATAGCAACGCCGATTGAAGAAACAACATTACACAACATTAACTGACTGGTTCACATTTGACAGACTCGAGACGCGATGCAGACCATCCTAAGTGACCTGCATGAGGAAGATCACTTCGCCCTGGTAACTTTTTCAACTGATGCCGACACATGGAAACCAACACTAACCAAAGCCACAGAAGAAAATGTTAATGAAGCAAAAACGTTTGCTAAAAACATATATGCATCTGGCTGTAAGTATCAGCATGGCATCTTCTGGTCTATGGGATTTGTTTTCTTTATTTGAAACTTGTTAAAAGTGGATGGAACAAGCAAGTGTTGGAACTTTTACTTCCAGAATACAAATTTACTTGTGTCCTGTTATTGTTTACATCACAATCAGAACAATCTTTGAATCAAGGGTGAATTAAAATATTTAACAGTTGAATTTGATGGATTAACATAAATTGATTTCTTATTTGTTTAGGGACAAATATTAATGCAGCTGTTTTGCGTGCTGCGGACCTGCTGAAAACAGCCAGGGCAAACAAAGTTGTTCCAGAAAACAGTGCATCCATGATCATCCTACTGACTGATGGAGACCCAACTAAAGGTATGTCTCAGCTGGTAGTGATAGTCTTTGTGAAAGTGCTTGGCAAAATGGCAAATTTACAAACAAAAAAAAAACATGAGAGAAAAAAGAGAGAGAAAGAGCTTTTAGGAAACTAACACTAATTAAATGGTTTTAGCATTTAGTATTTGTGATTGAATTGTTTGTGCAAGTTGTTTCAGAACTCAACCACAAAGAAAGGGTCTTTTAAACTTATTTTAAAATACAGTGAACCATCTATTTTTTAGGTGAAACAAGCCTAGAAAAGATACAAGAAAATGTCAAAAATGCTATCGGTGGAGAGGCGACCCTCTTTTGCCTGGGCTTTGGCTTTGATGTAAAATACAGTTTCCTGGATGTTTTGGCGAAGGAGAATAACGGTCTGGCTCGGAGAATCTACGAGGCATCTGATGCCGTGCTTCAGCTAAAGGTGTGAACCAGAACTGAACATCCTTTCACTCCCTCATTTTTTTCTGAAAATTTAAATTGTCAAGAGGAGTTGATTAATTTCCCATAACATTAGCTCTGACAATAGTTGCAGGTGTACAAAAATGAAATTATATCATTTGTTTTCCTTAAATAAAAATGTCCCATCACATTACATGTAAAAGTCTTTGAAATGATTTGTCTGTGAGGAGATGTTCATTTAGCATTCAGGCATCAGTATCAGAACTGTTAGTAACAGGCATATTAAACAACTTTCTGGTTCCTCAGTAACATAACAAGCTGCATCTGATTCGTCTTTTTTATGTTTAAGAAAGAGAGAAAATGACAAGACTAACATTGTAAAAAAACTGTTCTTTTAATTGTTAATTATTTTCCTAAAATAGCATGATGTAATACGTTTATCACTAATCAGTATATAATGGATTAAGTAAAATATTTAATGTTTTTAAATGATATCTTTCACTTGACAGGGATTTTACAATGAGGTTGCAAACGTTCTCCTGTCAGATGTACACTTCCAATATCCAGACAGCAAGGTAAACTCTGTGACCGGCAGCACATTTAAGCAGCTCTTTAACGGCTCTGAGATTGTCGTGTCGGGTCGAATGAATGACATCGAGATGAACGACTTCCCAGTCGAAGTGTCTGCTCAGTCGGTGAGAGACGTTAAATTACTTCACCAGACAATTTTGTAAATAATATACTGTAAAGTTACTGATTAGAAACTCAACTAGAAAAAGAAAAGAAAGTGCAAATGTTTTATTTTTGTATTGTTTTTTTTTTTTTTTTTCAGTTAGATACCGAGTTTGTGCTAAAAGGCCAGGCCAGTTCTATGGACTGGAATATCATCTTCCCTGAGCAGGAATACATCTTTGGGGATTTCACTGAGCGTCTCTGGGCTTATCTCACCATCCAGAATCTTTTGGACAAGAAGTTCGTGAGACAATGGGTTTATTTTTTTCATTGTTAACAACAGGGATTGTCTAGATATTTTCATAATGTTAATAAATTAGGGCCTTATAACTATTAACATCTCTCTCAGATTTCCAATGAAACCATTAAAAACTGTTATAACACTATTATAATATAATAGTGGAAAATAAATCTAGACAGACAGACAGACTTTTGAGTGTTTTTTGGGTCCTACAGTGTATGAAGAAACATCTCATTGAAAGACTGTGTTCTGTCCAATGTACAGACAAAACCTTCTTTTATGTATATGAATAATGTGTATGGAGTTATAGTCTAATATAACTAATGGAAAGCATTTCATTACAGGGACAAGGGTTCAGCTGAGGAGAAGCAGAATGCTACAGCAGAAGCACTGGAGCTCTCTCTGAAATACAACTTTGTCACGCCGCTCACCTCCATGGTGGTGACCAAGCCTGAAACTGAAGAAAAGCCAGAGGGTACACTAATTGCTGACAAGCTGACAGAAGGTATGATGCAAATACAAGTTTCTGTATATATATTTTTTTCTTTTTCCCTTGTCACTGTACACACTGAACCTTAAGGATATTTAACCTAAAGAACCATTTCATTCCTGTCACATGGATTTGAGTCTGCAGTTGGTTCAGGCTCACCACAAACTGGATATTGGATTATATCTATGATGGGATTCATTGATCAGGAGCATGCCAGGAATAGCCATGACTAGTGCATGAGTAGTACATGTTTGATTTGATGCTAAAGTGCGCTTTTTTTTAACATGTCACATGTGTTGCTTTACAGATGAGCGTCCAGAAGTTAAAGCAAGTAAGGACTGATTAACAGATCAACTACTTCAGAATATTAACTATTTCTTACTTATAATGTGAGTGTGTCTTATTTATACCAGAAAAAAGGCATCCTTTTTGCATTAATACCCTCATCTAATTCTAGGTCCTGGTTCTTCGTATTACGCTTCATCACCCGGTTCAGCGAGTAAATATTTCATTTATTTTTAAAGACTGATTATCAGATCAACTACTTTAGAATATTAAATGTTTATTTACTTATGATGTGAGTAAGTGTGATTTATAACTGAAAATAAGCATCACCTTTTCATTAATACTATCATATCATTTTAGATACTGGTTCTTCGCATTTTTACAGTTATCCGTCATCTGTAAATTGGGGTAAATATTTCATATATTACTTGTAAACAATAATCGAGCAACCAAGCCTTTGGGAACCAAATCTTAATTTTTTTTTTCGTGTATTGTTTTTATAACAGTTGATTCAGATCCACACTTCATTATTGAGTTCCCAGACCAAAAAGATGCAATCTGCTTCAACATCAATGACAAACCCGGCACTATCTTCAACCTAGTCAAAGATCCACTAACAGGTAACTGGAAATGGGATTTTCCCAGATTCTTTAAAATCATTTGCAACATTCTCTAAAATGACCTTTTTTTAAGGTATCATTGTAAATGGTCAAACCATTGGGGATAAGAAGATAGACCCTAAGAATATGATGAACACCTACTTTGGGCGCTTTGGAATCATTCATGCTAAGCTTGGTATCAGACTGATGGTGACTACACAGGACATCTTGGTGACTGAAAGGGGCAAACAGACAAAATTCTACTGGTCTGATAATACATCTGAGAAAGGGACCAAGTAAGTAAAACAAGCACATACATGCAACAAGCAAAAACAGTCTTTCTTTCTATTTTTTTATTTGAACAGATCATAATCATAATTTCAACATTTAACATATAAAAAGCTACTTTGAAAAGTCTAATCCCACTAAATGTAATGTTTAAAGCATAGTGTGTAGAACCATAAATACATTCAATATATGTTAATCAGGATTAGTTTAACAGTGTATTGTCAACATTACCGTGCAATCTCCTGGATTAACTACTCATAGCCAGGAGGTAAAAATATCTGTAATTCATTTTTCCTTTCCTCAGCATGGACCTGCATATAACCAAAGACCGCAGTCTTACAGTGACCTTGAGGAACTCAATGAAATTTGTTATTGTTCTACACAAAGTGTGGAAGAAGCACCCATACCACCAGGATTATTTGGGCTTTTACACCCTGGACAGCCACCTGTTTTCACAAAGAGTCCATGGTCTACTTGGTAACTTCCCATCAATACGTACATTTTCACCTTACATAGCATACACACATTTGGCATAATTTAATTATGGTTGTAATTAAGAGACATGTCAATGTTTTATTTTGTAATTAATTTAATTAATTGCCCAGCCACAATTAAACACTCTGTTATTGTTGGTTACTTTTTTAAGCTTTTAATCCTATAAAAACACATGAACATAATTTCCATGACCATAAGATACATCCTCAACCATGGATGGTTTTACAGAATTTGAAGCTGCATTGACTGCATTAACGCACTGATTGCATTAGTTAGTGTTAAAATACTTGTCTCCAGACGAAACGAGTTAATTGATTGTTTCATCTTTAAAGGTGATTGTTTGAATTCACTAAGTTACCTTCTTACAGGACAATTTTTCCATGGTATAACATTCGAAGTTAGTGATGTCTTTCAAGGAGAAAACACAGACAAACCAGATGCCCACATGTTTGTAAAAGGCCACAATCTTACAGTGACCAGGTGATGTATAAATAATATAATAAAAACATGCTAATATTATTAAAATGTACAAGTAATGACTGAAAGAGTTAATATTAATTATGTGCTGTGCATTACCAGGGGCTGGCAGAAGGACTACAGAAAGAATGTGAAGGAAGGAGAAGATGTGCCCTGTTGGTTCATTCATAATAATGGCACAGGGATTATTGATGGAGACATTGGAGACTATATTGTTTCTGGCCTCTTTAAGACAACCTAAGAAAAGAGACATGGCTGCAGAGGACCTTGTTAGACTAAACATGATACATTCAGTTATTTTCTAATTAATCACTAATTAAATATACCTTGACCTTGTATCCCTTGAAATTGTACTTTCTTGATAGTAAACAACTCTGTCAACTGTGCAAACAGCTTGGGTTTATCACATGGACATCAGACTTTGAGTTACAATACCACAAACAAATAGAAAACTTAATCAGTGTATGATTGGCTAAAATTGTGGCATAATTCAAGCACAAGAGAGAGAGAGTTTGAGCAAGTGAAAAAGACCAGTTTTGTACGCCAGGGAGAAATTCGTGCACACATTTTGCTAAATAAAATCTGAGCACACTGAAAACAGTTTTTCCACTCAGAATTTTGGCACAAAAATAAAGTCATACCAAACACATGCTTACTTATGCACTGAGGTACTTGTGCTGGCATGAAGCAACAAAAAGCAGCCATGATTTTTAGTAAACAATCACTTAAATGAAAATGAAACACGACAATATGTGAGCCTACAACTTCAACAGTGGAAGGCAAGAGCTTTTTTTATCAAAAGCCATGATATCGCATGTCAGTTGTCCTCCTTTAAAATACTTTATCCTTACTCAAAAGAACCTTGATCAGGGTTGACCTTAGACCTGAATTATAGCATTCATGTACTGTAAGCGATGGTGTTTAGTGAGCTGGTGTGCTGTTAAACCTGTTTCTGACAGTCACGGTTTGCGGCTAGGTTCTGATTAGAAGTGTACCGTCAAAGAAAATGTAGATGTAAAAAAAAATAAACACCTGGTAAATAAAAGGTTTGAGTCCTTGTTCATGGCTTTGTGGAGGATGTTGTGGTTTTCTTACAGTATGAGCACATGTAACCTTAGGGGTCATCAAATAAATGATAAAGCCCCTCAAAAGCTTCCTTGGCAGATGGTATTTGTGGCTTGTTGGTTAAGTACGCGGCCAAGTGTGAGGTGTTTTGTATTTTAATAACCCAATTAGAAATGGAGTGAACAACTGATACCTTTTGTAACTGATGTACAATTACAGTACTTTTATGAAATTGTAAAACTGCTATAAAAAAAAACTGTTTACTTATATAGTTACTAACACAAATAACCAAACATGCTTAATTTTTATAATTAATACACACTGCATTATACATGCTTAATCACAGGGGTGCCAAACTAATTTTGGGGAACACACTGTTCCCACAGTACATCATCTACAGAGAACATAAACACATTCATATTTAAATGGAAAATAGTTATACAGTATGTTCTTAATTAATCAGTTAGTGACATCATGGTTCTGACTCTGGGTTTAATTAGCAATGTGTGTATGGATGTGAACAGCTCATGTCATTAGGGTATTAGAAAATTGTACAGTGCAAGATGCGTTTTTTCTTCTAGTGAAGAGGGTGTTACATTTGTTACAACATTCTGCTTTACCATTAGGTTATTTTAAGAACACAAAGGTGTGGCAGGAGTGAGATCCTGTAGCTTGTGTGAATTTGGGTTTTCCTGAAAAGTTGCTGGTTCAAACCCCATTCGGCCTTGCTCTTGCTTTATATGTAGTTCAAGTTTTAAGTTAAATCTTTATTTTCTCAGATATACATTACAGCACAATTATTTCTTTGCATATCCCAGCGTAACTGGGGTTAGGGCACAGGGTCAGCCATGATACAGCGCCCCTGGAGCAGGTAGGGTTAAGGGCCCTGCTCAAGGGCCCAACAATTGCAATCTGGTGGGGCTCGGGATTAAACCACCGACCTTTCGGTCAGTAACTCAGAGCCCTTTGAGCTACCACTGCCCCCAATATTTTTAGTGGGTGGAAGAACCACATAGTGATGAGTTTAAAATCTTTGCTCCAGGTGAGGCTCGAACTCACAACCTCGGCATTGCTTCACATGTACTGCTGTATAAGTACCGCGCGCTAACCGATTGCGCCACTGGAGCCACATGGATTCAAGCAGGGGTAAGCATGCAAAGAGAAGAGCTCTAAAAAGACGCGATCTTTAGTATGCGATCCCCTACCTCAGGTGGGTCTGCATCTGCTTTAGATGACCAGTGGTTGTTTTGCTTACTTTTTAGGTTAGTAAAAAATAAAGAACAAAGTACACATGTGCAATCCAGTAATGCATGTGAATGAGCACTTGCATGTGTATATTACGGTTACTGTATAGTACTGGATAGTGTAGTTTTCTGTAATCTTAGATCAGGGTTAAGAATGCAAAATGAAAAGCTCCAAAAGCATGACCCTACAAAGAGATCAGGTAGCTTAGTTGGATGTACAGCAGCAGAAAATGATTCAAACCCTAGAAAGCCCTCCTATATGTCTGGGTTAATAACCCAAATTCTAGAAAAAGAAGCAAAAGAGTTTACTCATGTAAATGAGCCTTAAGCCATGCTGCATTAGTTTTAGGTTTGAACCCCTGGCTTCATTTTTATGCGGCATTTAGCTCATGTCGACCCTGCAGGGAAAATAACTGGTTTATAACCTAGCTAAGCCTGCTTCTGCCATTGTGTTTAGACCAGGGTTAAGGTTAAAAAAAAGGGCAGGTATTAAAAAATCAGTTATTTGAATTCCAGGGACTCCTGTTCTTATAGTTAGGTCAGGGTTAAGAATGCAAAGTTAAAAGCTCAAAATAGGCCCCACATACAGGCTCATGTAACTCAGGTGAATGTGTATCAACTCTGGGTGGCATGGTTGCTAGTTCAACCCCCAACGAGCAGTCCCTTTTTACCAGCTTTACCTTTAGGTTAAGTAAAGGAACACAAACTAAAAAGCTCTAATAAAAATAAGTGTGCCAATGTGAGGACATGTGGTGCTTGTGGATGAGCCATACCCCAGGAAGGTTGGGTTTTTTGTTCAAACCCCAGCCAGGACTGCATTTTGCTTAATATTTATGTCTATACAAAAATATCTTTAGATATAAAACACAAACAAACACAAGCATGATGTTTTGTGGCTCATGTGGATATGCATTGTCTTGGGTGTGTGAGTTTGCTGATTTGAAGCCCTGCTTTTGTCTTATCTTTAGATCATGGCTAAGAACACAAAGTGAAAATATCTATAAAAACAAGACCAAGCAGGAGGGCCTGTGGATCATTGATGAGTGCTGCCTTTGGACTATCAGGTTGCTGGTTTAAATGCAAGCTATGCCTGCTTTAAAGTGAAAAGATTTACAATAAGACAATCAAACAGGTGATCCTGTGGCTTACAGGGATGAGTACTGATGTTGAGGGTGCTGGTTTGATCTTTATCCATGTCTACTTTTACTTTCTCTTTAGGTCAGGGTTCGGAACACAAAGTGAAAAGCTGTAAAAAAAAAAAAAAAAAAAAAAAAACAAGCGCCAGGGGGTAGTCATGTGGCTTGTGGGGACATGTGCTGCCTTTGGAGTATAAGGTTGCTGGTTTGAATCCTGGCTAGACCTGACTTTGCTTTATTTGTAAAGTAGGTTTAGGAACACAAAGTGAAGAACAGTGTGCAGGAAATCTTATGTCTCTATAAGGTGAGGTTGCTTGTTTGAGCCCTACCTAGGCCTGCTTTTATTTTAGTTTTAGGTCGGGGTTAAGAACACAATGTGATAAGATCTATAAAAACAGGGCAAGGTAGATACTCATGTGGCTCATGCGACTGAGCACTTGTCTCTGTATTGAGAGGTTGCTGTTTTTAACCCCAGCCAGGACATGAGCATAAAGGGTTCAGGAATGAATAGTAGGATGTGAAAGGTACAGAAAAGATGGAGGGTGTAAACCAAGGTGGGGCAATTTTGGCCTTGGTCATATCAAGTCAGAAGTTCTCGTATGTAACAGGGATTGATAGGAGGGGGAGAACAGGGGCCTTGCGGAGGATTTTGTGAGCTGGTGCAGATCTAAACACTTCCAGCTGAACATTTCTAAGACCAAGTAGATGGTGAAAAACTTGGTCAGTAAATGCAGAACATTTATACAAAAAAGTCAGAGTCAGATGCTTTAACACCTCTTTACAGTGTCTGGGGACGTGGTTAGAATTCTTGTTCAGAGGGTCTCTTTACCAATACTATTCCTCAGTTGAACATGTTGCTTTCTTGTAACATACTCACAGTTTACAGTCACATAGCACTGACTTGCACTACCTCAGTCATGCACCATTTACTTTACCACTGCTTTAACATTCAATGGCTATAACTCATTGCACATCTCAAATTTCCTGTAGTTTATCCACTAATATTCCCCAACACTGGTAGAGCTCCCCTGACCTATTGAGCTTCTGGGACTGATACATTTATCACTTTCCAGTTTGGAATTATTGTCAGAGGGCAACAGCACCTACAGTGGTGTGAAAAACTATTTGCCCCCTTTCTGATTTCTTATTCTTTTGCATGTTTGTCACACTTAAATGTCTCTGCTCATCAAAAACCGTTAACTATTAGTCAAAGATAACATAATTGAACACAAAATGCAGTTTTTAAATGAAGGTTTACGTTATTAAGGGCGAAAAAAACTCCAAATCTACATGGCCCTGTGTGAAAAAGTGATTGCCCCCCTTGTTAAAAAAATAACTTAACTGTGGTTTATCACACCTGAGTTTAATTTCTGTAGTCACCCCCAGGCCTGATTACTGCCACACCTGTTTCAAACAAGATATTACTTAAATAGGAGCTACCTGACACAGAGAAGTAGACCAAAAGCACCTCAAAAGCTAGACAGCATGCCAAGATCCAAAGAAATTCAGAAACAAATGAGAACAAAAGTAATTGAGATCTATCAGTTTGGTAAAGGTTATAAAGCCATTTCTAAAGCTTTGGGACTCCAGCGAACCACAGTGAGAGCCATTATCCACAAATGGCAAAAACATGGAACAGTGGTGAACCTTCCCAGGAGTGGCCGGCCGACCAAAATTACCCCAAGAGCGCAGAGACAACTCATCCGAGAGGCCACAAAAGACCCCAGGACAACATCTAAAGAACTGCAGGCCTCACTTGCCTCAATTAAGGTCAGTGTTCACGACTCCACCATAAGAAAGAGACTGGGCAAAAACGGCCTGCATGGCAGATTTCCAAGGCGCAAACCACTTTTAAGCAAAAAGAACATTAAGGCTCGTCTCAATTTTGCTAAAAAACATCTCAATGATTGCCAAGACTTTTGGGAAAATACCTTGTGGACCGACTAGACAAAAGTTGAACTTTTTGGAAGGTGCGTGTCCCGTTACATCTGGCGTAAAAGTAACACAGCATTTCAGAAAAAGAACATCATACCAACAGTAAAATATGGTGGTGGTAGTGTGATGGTCTGGGATTGTTTTACTGCTTCAGGACCTGGAAGGCTTGCTGTGATAGATGGAACCATGAATTCTACTGTCTACCAAAAAATCCTGAAGGAGAATGTCCGGCCATCTGTTCGTCAACTCAAGCTGAAGCGATCTTGGGTGCTGCAGCAGGACAATGACCCAAATCCACCTCTGAATGGCTGAAGAAAAACAAAATGAAGACTTTGGAGTGGCCTAGTCAAAGTCCTGACCTGAATCCTATTGAGATGTTGTGGCATGACCTTAAAAAGGCGGTTCATGCTAGAAAACCCTCAAATAAAGCTGAATTACAACAATTCTGCAAAGATGAGTGGGCCAAAATTCCTCCAGAGCGCTGTAAAAGACTCGTTGCAAGTTATTGCGAATGCTTGATTGCAGTTATTGCTGCTAAGGGTGGCCCAACCAGTTATTAGGTTCAGGGGGCAATTACTTTTTCACACAGGGCCATGTAGGTTTGGATTTTTTTTTCTCCCTAAATAATAAAAACCATCATTTAAAAACTGCATTTTGTGTTTACTTGTGTTATCTTTGACTAATAGTTAAATCTGTTCTGTGATCAGAAACATTTTGTGTGACAAACATGCAAAAGAATAAGAAATCAGGAAGGGGGCAAATAGTTTTTCACACCACTGTATTTCTGCTCCTACAATCTATTGCTGCATGACGTTTGTAGATTAAACCTTGGCTGCAGTGAGAAAAAAAGCTAAGCTTTATTAAGATTTTTTATAGGGAACATAGCCTTTTCACTCACACGAAAGAACTGATAATCAGCATTTGTTGAAGGCACCAGTGGTTCGGTGGTGTGTTAAGCTACTTATCATGCACAAGTGGACAAATGTAGACAGCTATGCTTGTCACAAGTCTCATAAGCAGCATTGACTTAAAAACATTGACAAGTAAAATAAGCAGCAATTGTACTAACAAATCAACTACTTCGTCCAAAACAGAGAAAAGCAGGCGAAAGGTTATCTTAGAATGTTTTAATGTATAAAATATAAGACTTGAAATAAAAGCAAAATAATACCTTTTTTTGTTTAGAAAAAATGCACAAATCATACAAAAATTGATTCAATGTTTGGAAATAATATATGTGTAATTTTCATGTATGTATAATTTCAATATATGTCAAAATTGTAGTTAGATTGTTTATTACTAGCCTCAAAAACATCAGCCTTAAAATAAAAAATTCGTAAAAATCTCATCTTAAAATATTTGCCCACAGTGAGCTTCTAGCCATCTTTCCGTATAATGCAGATGATTTCCTGATCCTCTCACTTGCTGAAGACACTCCCTGAAGGTTTGGCCTTGTCCAGGGCCGTCTCAGTTCCAGTGCGCAATCCGCTAAACACAGATGGCGCGGTCTTGCCCATACGTTCTGAAATCAGACACAACGGATAGACTTTAATGTAATGTATAGAAACATTGAGTTCTATAGACCTGTGATGTTAAGAATAAAACACTTGGGGATTTGCGGTTAGAGGAAAACTATCATCAAGGTGCTGAGGTGAAGCAGAGTTACCACCACAACTACACCAGTTGTCATTAACACCACATTAGGGAGAGTTTTATTATTTTTATATCACAGCAATTTTCATTTTTTAAATTATTAATAAAGAATAAAGTGATGTAAGTTTTATCCATTTCTACTGTAGTTGTTTTAATGTGTAAACCTTAGTTCAAGTTTGCATTTATAATGTAAATAATATCATTCCCTCATCAGCCACTTTTTTCCTCTCTCATCAAGATCATATGAAATAAATTCTCATGTTTGTCATGTTACCAAGAATCCCAAAAGATCAAAACACTACAGCTTCTTATCTGTTACAAAGCACTGACACTAGAGACTTATTCCATGAATGTTAAATATTAGATATCTCTTAATAAATCTGCACCCGCAGCAACCACTGCACACAGAGTCCATTATAAAAGCATTAATGTATGCTGTTACCAAGGAAACATCAACATATTAGCGCCTGCAATTTTTTTTATAACCAGGATTACTACAGAGTTGCTGACAAATCAGAATCGAGCATTGAACATTTCTTCGTTGTTTTCAGAGGTGGAAGGTACCCAAGTACATTTACAAGTATGTTGTTTTATTGTACTAAAGATCATTACTTATCTGCATAGCGCTGCATTCTGTAAGAAGAGTGGTGTGTAGTATTTAAAGAGGTAATATCCCCACCTACTGACTACTGTGCATAATTAGGCATGGATTGCCTTCCCTATATGAAATGCTAATCATGTAGGAGGTGTTTGAAATCTGAAGCAGAGCTAGTTTCGGACAACGCAAAAAACAAAAAAAAAACACAGTCAATGGAGGACATAATTTTACTCAAGTAATATTTTACCTAGGATATCTCTACATCTCTAGGATATTTTACCATAGTAAAGGATTTGTGTACTTTATCCACCACTGTACAATATTGTGCTTAAGTATAAGAAAACAATATTAAGCATTTGTCATTTAAGGAGAAAATATTCTTTTTTTTTTTTCATACAACATAGAGATTGACTGACAGCCAATAGCAAGTGTCACTGTGACAAAATAATACTAGTACAGTAGTAGATTATTATGTAGTAAAGACAGAAAAGCAGAGGGATACAAACAGTAAAATAATCCATCCAGTACTCTTGGAACACAGCTTGACCAGTCCAATTATTTCCCAGAACCTGGCTTATATAAATAATATTTACAATGAGCACACTATTAGATAGTAATGTACTGTTTACGTGAAATGGATAAAACCTATAATTATAGAACGAACGATACATAAGTGAGTAGGTTTACATGAAGTCTGTAAAAACAAACCGTGACCTGAAAGCATTTGGAATGATAAATAGTGTGTCCAACTCACCACACTCCACCATGACTTCATATGTTTTACTCTTCACTTCTCCCTTCAGGCCCAGCTTACTACGGGCCCCTTTCAGATCCTCCTCCTTCACGGGCGGACGCTTCTTCTTCTTCACCTCTCCTGGCTGAAAGAGTCAACCAGACAATAAAACATATTTAAAACATATACATATATATATATATATATATATATATATATATATATATATATATATATATATATATATATATATATGTTAAAAAGGACATACCTGAGACATGTTGAACAATCTGTCCTAATGGTCCTGACTATCAGCAAGCTGGCTGTTTACTTGTCCCACTCCTCTCTCATCTCTGTGCCCTTTATATATCTTCCTTGCAGTGTTCCTCTCTCATTGGTGCTATCTCTGTCTTTCTGTTATCACGGTGTATTATTAGACATGACGTCAGTGACAGTGTGGCTGAAGTGGACAATCTTTTTCATTGAGGGTGACGGCCAAGAACAGATGGACAAATAAAACAAAAAACATCCCCATACCTTCCCTGTAACATTATACTTCCCATACGCTACTCAAACAAATGTAGTGCTTTACAGTTTTAATATGATGCATATCAGTGTAACACTGCTTACACATTAACAACAAAGCAGGTGTGTTAAATAAGCAATCAACACTTTATGAAACCCTATGTTAGATCTGAAGAAGCTTTACTCTTATAAGGACTCAATGTCCTTAAATATATGAATCAAGTATTGAAACAGGATGTACATTAACACAGATATTGCTCAATGAATAGTATATAGCTTTTTTTAACTTCACAAATGTGTGAGATGTTTATTTTAATTCTGTGATTCTGACTTATGATAAAGTCAGTATTAAAAGTCTTTAAAAAAAAATCCATAAGCAGCCGTTCTTTTTCTTTTCTAAACAGACTGACTCTTTAAAAACTAAACAATGGCATTACTTTTACTACAAAGTCCAAAAACATTCTTGAAGCACCTATGAATTTGTCAACTGAGCAGATACTAAAACAGGCCTTGGGGAAGACATAGGGACAGAGACATTGACGTCTGTAATCACTGGGACAGATTGAACTTTTGGACACAGCTAAACAAAATAAAGCACTTTTTTTCTGGGACAATGAGTCAGCCTTAATGAACAACTGCAACAGTCAGTGTGTGTGTGTGTGTGTGTGTGTGTATATTTGGGGAGAAAGCAGGCTATGAATAGCAACTGAGGCAATATCCCTGGCTCTGTGTGTGAGCTGGTTAGACTTTTAAAAAAGCCTGAGATGTTGGCATTGCAGGGTCAGTACTGTTATGTACTATAAATATTTTTAATAATAATAATAATAATAACAATATTTATTATTTAGAACTACAAAGCTTTATTGTTATGGAAACGTTGCAGGTTTTTTGAACAATATAAACGATTGTCAACATGACTTACAAAAAATACATCTTTTAGTGTTCAATTAGCTCTTTCTAAAAAGGCAGGTATGCAAGCAAATAAATGCATACATATACATTCAATTTAAAAACATTTAGAAAATCAATCTAGTGTAATACTTATTCCTGGAAAAAAAAATAGGTTAGGCTAGGTTAGGACAGCTTTTTTTTCATTTAATAAATGAAATGATTGTTTAAAAAAATGCATTTTGTATTTACTTGGGTTATCTTTTGTGTAATCTAAAAATTAGTTTAATGATCTGACATGCTAATTTTTTTTTTTACAGCACTTTACATTATGTCGAGCTACAAGCAATTCTGTGAAATTTTAGACTAGATTTAGATAATTTGTGTTATTCTTTTGTCTCCTGATGTGCTAAGAATGTGATCATACACCCACAGGATTGTGAATGTGTATTAAATATTTCCCTTCAGTCTGTAATACTTTTATTAAGTTGGTAACTGGTGATTTCAGCTTCCTGGTTTCCAAGCCATATACATTATTTTACATTTGAAAATGTTTTTTAAAAGCCATTTACATTTTTAAGCTTTTCTCAAAAGATGGTGTCAATGTCATGGCTTATATCTTACCATATTAAGATATTTTATTTCCCTCTGGTGTATGCAATAACATTAAATCATTTGTATGGCAATATGAGATTTGAAAGTGTGTCCTTAAAGAAAACGTGTCCTTAATCTTACACTCAGCTTCTAAGTATGTTCTTATGGAAGAGGAATAGAGGCACCATAACAAATATTTTAGTTTATCTGATTTAAATCTCAGAAGGTTTTTATCTGAGATTAAAGTCACAATTATGAGGGAAAAAAGGAGAACCAAACAAAATCTTTAATGGCCCTAATCAACTTCTCTAAGATTTCTTCTTTAAAACCATCTGAAAAAAGACTTTTATTTAGGTGGGTGACACATTTAAAACCAATTGTACTATAATCCAAACTATTAATTTTTTTTTTTTTTTTTTTTTTACAATTTAATTTGTTCATAGTTTTTTAATAAAACTTTTTTGGGGAAATCTATCAATGATACTATAATGCAAGCTATTATTGCTACTATTACAAACAATTACAACTACAAACATTTGCTTTTTATAATTGTTTTTTATTCATTTTCAGCAAGAATATAAACATTTGTAACGTTGTAACATCTCAAAGTAAATTAGTTACAAAAAATTATACTCTTTGGTGTGATGTAAACTGGTTATTCTTCAACTAATCAACTTTGCTACTAGAACTAGAAGGAAGTTAGCAAAGAACTATATTAGCTAAAAGGAAAGTGACTACAGGGATCGCCACAGCCGAAGAGCCAATCACATACGGAGCTCCATATAGACACCAGAAGTCACACAGAAATAAAACTGTGACGAGTGTGCGCGCGCGTTCGCTGACATAGAGTGTGAATAATCCATGGTATGCAGCGCGTTCACTCAATCATTCGTTCATTTAGTAACACGGGTCAGGCTTTACATTCGGTTCTGGACTCGCCCACGTGAGTATTCTTCGCTCCTACAGTATGTGTATGCTTCTTATGACAGCTAAAAGGCGCTCGCTTTCACATCCCTGGTGGTCTAGTGGTTAGGATTCGGCGCTCTCACCGCCGCGGCCCGGGTTCGATTCCCGGTCAGGGAACTACTGTTTTTATTCCGGTTAAGGTGTTAGATTTGACTTTCAGACATTTAAATGTGTAAGTCAAAATTTTTCAAACAAGTAGCAAACACTAAAAAGAGATTTTACATTGTTTATTGAAAAAGCATATAATGATAACGCACCTTGTGAGTAATCCCAATCATGTACTAGTTAGTATTTAAGATTTTGGTGTCCGTACACCAACTTCACCAAAGTGTCCACGGTCAGTGTTTATCGAATCAAAACAAATAATTTACCGTCAGCATTGCTGCCAATTATCACAGTACTCCAAAATCAGCAGGCCAAGCACGGGAACGAGAACTTCAAGACATTAGGACGCACTCACACAGACACCAGGGACAACTGGTGGCACAAGAATCCACAAAATGTCAGTTAGTTAATTAGTTAATACACGGACTCTCACTCTCTCTCTTAAAAGGTTAAAATCAGAACTTTGCTACAGAAAAGGCATAATGTCAATCATTTCCATGTCGTTCCCATCCCAAAAAAACAGAAAATAGTTCCATTCTTACAGGATATCATAGCGGCATAATACACCAGATGTTTTATATATATATATAATAAAAAAAAACACAGTGACACCACAGTGAGTAACAAAATGTGCAAAAAAAACAAAACAAACAAAAAAAAGATAACTGAGGAATCAAAATAAATCTTTCACCTGGACTGAGGAATCGTATAACACTACAGAACGATAATGTCACACAGACAAACAGGCATTATTCAAACACATTTTGCACAAGGGGTTGTTTTTCACAGTTATGCAAGGACGTTCATATGTTTCATATGAAACACACACTGTAGGCAACTTTTTAAAAGGAAACAAACACACGTTGGTATCTGCTCAGTTTATATTTCTAGCCAAACCATTTGTTCCTGAGTTCTTTGCATCGTACGAATTTGACATAAACATGATTAACCCGACGCACATTACTGTTATTTGATCTACAGAAAGTTGAAGAGATGATCCGTGAACATGGCGGACCATAAACATTAAAAGGTAGAGATGTGCTTGAAGGCTGGGTCGATTCTCCCACGTTAGATTTTGCTGCTTTCTTCCTCCAAGTGATGTACAGCCAGGCCGAGCAGCCGATCCAGGCATACAGTATATATAGTGAATGCATACAGAAGCAGCACCGATAAAGTACACACGCTCCTTAGTAAGGTGGTCAATATGGTATAAAAACCAAAAATATCAGAGATTAACAAGAGTGGTTTGTAAAGAGAGATGGCCAGCAGGAAGGAAGAGTCACATTCCTCTCCTGTTGTTTTGCAGGTCCATGATCAAGACGCTCCCACAGAGGGCTTTGTTCAAAAGTGTGTAATCCCTCCTGCCTACCTGCAGATTCATGGAAGCCGGACACATGCTGATCTCTCTCTATCAGACTAGCAGAAGGCAACGGAGTGAGTCTGTAAGAGAAATTTGAAGGTCTGGATCATTAGATCATCAGACAGGAATACCCAGTCGATGTTTCTTTTTCTTGACAGTTTTGAGACCGGTTAGCCTGCGTACGTCCTCGTCACCATCCGAATCCTCCATTTCGTCGTCCGCTGAGAACAGGATCTGATTAGGGAAGAAAGAGTCCGAATTATAAAAAAATTTAATAAAGAAAAAAAAAAAAAAGGTGGGATTGTTACGTAAAGAATTAAAAACTAATTAGCATGAGTGTTTATATGGAACTAATCAAAAACTATAGAGGTGTGGTGCCTATGAAGAAGTGTCACTAGCCTGAGGTTGATTATTAACAGCATGCCAAAACGTGTTTTATCCTTAAACACTTATAACTGAACCTTGAATTCGGAAACCTTGGTTCATTTGTTCTTAAGGCTTTCCCTGTGCCCAAACACATGTAAGCATTACGTTCAGAGCCACGTTTCCTTGCTACCTTTTTTTTTTCCTGCACAGAATATTTAGAGAACTGTAATAAAAGAAAACACCATAATGAGACCCTGGAAAGCTCTTTGACTTCACACGAACATTCAATTAAATTTATTACCACTGCGGCGGCACAGGACAGAACACCATCCTTGGAAATCCGGTGCACAAACTATTCTAGTTTACATGTGCGCGCACACAAACTTTGTAATTACTTTTAAACAAATGACCCAACTGGACTCAATGATCCGTAAAACTAGGTGGACTTAATGGCTTGTTCTTAAACTCTTTGCTCCAAGAGCTCAACGCTCGTCCATCACGTGGATAAGTGTGAGTACTGTGTAAACGATATGGGGCGAGTCACACTCAGCCACACCTGCTTCGTAAGCCAGCAAAATACACTTGCTCACATAGAGAGCAAACACAAACTCTAAGTAAGTAAAGGTTTAAGCATGACAGTATGGTTAAGCATAATTAATCATGTTATAACAAACTTTATTATCCGATTTATGGGGTTGCATCACCGGTTTGACTTGTCAATCCAAATCAAAATTACAGATGCTTGGTGTAAATAATGCACTCTTAGTGCAGGAACATAATCCAATTCAGCTTTCCGGGTTTAAGCTCTTCCTGAACAAGGTAACTGTGTATGTGTATGAGTGTTGTTACCTCAGATTCGGATTCGTCGTGAGACAGCGCTCGCCTGTAGCGCACCTTGCTGCTGCCTCGGGGATCGTCCCCGACCTCTCTCTCCTCCAGCTTGGCTTTTGTCCTGCCTTTCTTCATCAAGAAGTTATCGACGACCCAGAACATCAGTGCCTGGACCCAAACACACACACAAATTTATACCTGCTACTAACTCGAAAGATCTCAATGCTTTATCGCCAGAGGACACACTCACATCATCTACTTACATTAACAAAGAACGGGACAATGAGCATAACGAGAGCGAGCTCCAGCTGTGGGTTTGTGATGGGGTTGAGCATGGCCAGCTGTGTACAGTGCACACCCAGACACAAACACAAAGAGATTATTATAAAGAATAAAAAATCAAGCCTTTCCTCTCAGACCACATATTTTTTTGCTCTGGTCTAAAAAAATTTAACAGGTGTGCTTCAGATTACGTGTCGCTGACCTTCTTCCACTGAGGGATTAGCAGCACCAGGATGATGACCACCTTCTCAAACATCATAATGAAGATGTAGAGCGCACACTGACCTGCCCAGGCAGTGCACTGTACCGGCTCCCCTAAAAACACACGCACACAAACAGCGACCTTGCAAATGGAGCATGTAGAATACATTTTAGGTTCATTAAACACAAATGATACATAACCGTGTTTAACATTAACAGCATCAGGACCGTCGTGCAATATGATGTATAAGAAGAGAATAATAATCATGACCCTTTATAAATATAAAAAAAAAAGCCATGTTCATAAAGCTCTATTATACTACACGTTTGAAAAGAAGAGCCAAACCGATGACATTTGCACGCTCGGCGTGTATTAGTGCAGGTCTGTGAGGTGAATAATAATTTTCTCAGCAGGCCCGACAAGCCTTTAAATAAGCACAGACGCACTTTGTGTGTTCTATTGAACCGTTACACTGATAAGACTAATCAGCATAAGGGTTAATCAAGCAGTGGAATAATTAACACACACTAGCAGGTTGTTGGTGCAGAAAGACAGAATGGGGGGTTCACAGTGCACGAGACACTTCTTTTTTGTTGCTGTCTATAATATAAAAGGTGGGCCTGCATTTACAATTACCACATTATTTCAAATGCACAATAAATTATTTTTAGAATATTACTTGCCAGTAAATCTAAGTAGTTTTAATTTCAATTTCAGGCTCTGGGATTTTTCAGGGGCAGAAAAAAGCTCCGCCCCTTTCAAAAAAGAGTTTTCACTACAAACTGCATCTTTAAACAGAAAAAAAAAACTGTAAATATATGAGGGTGAGTCAAAAATTATCTGCACTATAAAATATTATGAATATTATGGAAACTTCTGTTGGTTATCAGCGTTTTTCGTTCAAGGCTCCTGTCTCCCCAGTCACTGCCGCACACGTCTGAGCGCGTTACATCAGTTAATTTGTTACTGCAGTGTGAGTAAAAACGGACGCCCCACTTGTAATTTGCATAAAAGAAGAGCAGCGTGTGGTGATTAATTTCTTGTCGTCCGAGGGTGTGTTGGGTGGCATTATTTATCAAAGACTTTGTGCGCCACTCTTGGAGCAAAGGAAAGTAAAAGTTATTTAAGGAGAATCATTACTGATGACGAGAGACATTGATTCATGACTTTAAGCCTGAGAGTATGGAATGGAAACAAAAGTCGACCATCAGCTGAAAAATTCATCAATGCTTACAGTTTTCTGGAATTATCAAAGACCAGTATTGGAACATTATTAGGAAAAAGGTTCAACAATCAACAGTGCTTGTTACAGTGAGATGCTTATTGTATACTGTAGCTCAAGATTTAACTTCAGAGGACTGCTATCTAAAGCCGTGGTGATCTTGACACTTTAATTTGAGGCGTTAACATATCCTCCCTATAGTCCTGATCTCGCTCTTTCACCGGACTTTCACCTGTTTGGTCCCCTGAAAGCAGAAGACGAAGATTCTGACAAAGAAACGAAGACAGCGGTGCATTCGAAGCTTGCAGCTCAGCCTAAATTGTTTTTTAGTGAGGGAATCCTAAAGTTTGTTGACAGATGGACAAAGTAAATTGAAAAGCAAAGAGATTATGTGGAAAAATTATGTATTTAATTAAAATACATTCTACAGCCAGAGTTCAGATAATTTTAGAAAATAAAATACATGCATAATTTTTTTACCATATTCTCCGAAGCGCAGCGAGTCCCACTGCCTCCACTCGACCACAGCACTAACGGTCTTCACACCACCATAAATCACTAACATGCCCAGTGAAGCATCCAACAGAAAGTTTATGAGGTACCTAGAGGGACGACACAGAAAACATCATCACATGCAACAAAAGATGCAACATAAGAAAAAACACATTTTTGTTCACCAGAGACGCAGACTTACAGAGAACACGGGTCCTCCTCTGTGAGGTCTGACAGATACACGTTAGCAAAGTGAATAAAGAGCATCCCAATGGCCTGTTTGGAAGTGTCAAGAAACCTGACGGAAGTGGTGACAGGAAGGAGGCGTGAGCAGTGGGCGGAGCACACCAGACTTCATTATATAGACAGTAATGTGACAGAATTCTGATAAAACAGCACAGCATCAATGTATCTCAGTTAAAAACATGCAATGCTTTACCAGATCCTCCAGGGTCTTCTTTCATGCTTGGGTTCTCTGAAGCGTTTCACTGCAGTAGAAGCACAGAAAAAAACACACACATAAGCACTAAAATGAGGTCTGAGCCACAGAACAGATCAATAACAGCTACCAAGAATATTCTCTGCCAGATAAAGCTGTCTGGGTCTAGTCCATGAAGTGCTGGGGGGAAAAAACATGCAGCAGTGCAATGCGAAATTCCTCACAGAGCACTCGAGAAGTTATTTAGAGTACCATTAAATAAGACAAGCTTCCCAAAAAACAACTTGCCATATCAGGAAAAATAAAGCAAAGAAAATCTTTCTAAATAGGAACACATAATACATTCGAACTTTAGATACAGCAGAAACAGTTCAGGACAAATCTCAGACACACGCTATAAAAAAGATGGAAATTTCAACAGAACGTAAGGACCAAATAGTAACAATATTTATACTGTTTAAAAACAAAGCTTCAACTTGAGTGCTTGAAATAATCAGCCATAATATTAAAACCACCTGCCGAATATCGCATCACACCCCTTGTGCCCATGGACCTCTGAAGGTGTGATGTGGTTACTTGGCACCGAGACAGATCCTTTACGTCCTGGAAGTTGCTCCATGGAGCAGATCTGTTCATCCAGCACCTCTCACAGATGCATGATTAGACAGAGATCTGGTGAATTTGGAGGCCAAATTCAGTAAACAGTTTGAACTCTGTGTTCTCAAAATGTTCCTTGCAGGAGACATTGTCCTAGTGAATGGGACTATTAGGGAAGACTGTTGCCATAAAGGGGTGTACTTAGTTTGTTCAGGTAGGCAGTAAAGGTTTAACATCTACATGAATGTGAGTACCCAGGGTTTCTTTCTCAAAAGAACACTGTCCAGGGCATCATACGGCCTGCACCAGATTGCTCTGTTCCCACAGTCCCCGTGTGTAGCCATCACAATCCGGCCCCTGATCCTTACTCCTGCCCATTTTTCCTGCTTTTAAAAGAATACAGATAAATAAAAAGTTAAAGAGCTGAGTATTTGGTGTCACTCTGAGGAGATAATTGATGGTACACTGATCACCCATGGAAGGGGGGGGGGATCAAATAAATAGATTGATTCAGTTATGTATCGCAATTGTTTTGTGTGACAAACTGACTTCAAAATGTTTTTTTTTTTTATATATATAGGTATTCTGTTTTGTTAAAATGTTAAAAACTTGTCCTGCCATTTATGTAGAAGTTACTTACTGTACAAACATACCACCTTCCTAATTGTGCTGCAGATTAAGTTCACTACTTCATGGAAACATATTGAACAAACATGACCGTGTTTGAACTGGCCTCCAAATTCTCCAGATCTAAATTTCAAGCATCTGAAGAATGTGCTGGACTAACAAGTCCAAAGCATGGAGGCCTCAGTTCACACAGTACAGGATTGCAGGATCTGCTGGTTAAGTCTTGGGGCCAGTTACCACAACACACCTTCAGAGGTCTTGTGGAGTCAGAGCTGTTTCCGCAGCACAAGGGAAACTACACAATATAAATATTTTTTCTGAACTGACTCTGGCTGCATATACTAATAAGGGTTTATGATTATTATTATTATTATTTTAAGTAACTTAAATCACAGTATGTATCAACACTACACATGAGCAAAATTAGGAAAACTTGTACACGCTTAGTTAATTAATTATTTTTATACCAGTTTTCCCCTCATAGAAGGTTACCGTGATGTAGACCATAATATTCCTTCACATATTACTCAGCATTTCCCCTGGAAGGTCACATGACCACACTGAGTGCAGGCAGGGAGACACACCAAGCCTGTAAGGTCAGATTTCACATCCATAATGATGAATCTGCAGTATAAATAATTCAGTGGAATAGTATGCAAATCTGCTTGACTTTCCTTTCCTTTACCAAACTATCCGATGGTCACGTTGTAGGATAATTATAAATCTAAGATAAATCTAAGATAAATCATAATTTGTAAAAAAGACAGGCCAGAAATTTTCATCCCTTTTATTATTATTTTTTGTCCATACTACAGCATACTGGAACTAATCTGACAGAAGTGCTATTCAAACAGAGAGTGACAGCAACAATCAGAAATAAAGCTCTCGCTGTTTCTAACAATAGTCGTTGTGTTTGTAACACAACAGGAGAGCATGCAAGACGTTCCCCCATTTCCTTTCAGAGACCACAACCTAAATAATATGAAGACAGACAGATACAGACAGGAACTGCTCATAAATACCCTAGCAGGCAAATGGATAGGGAAAAAAAAAAAAAGAATTGTTTTACTCAAAGTCTGTGAATTTGTTTACCAGCAGGCAAAAAATATTACCTCAGTGAGGAGAATTTTATTTGTTTATCATACCACTGTGACCAAAAACGTCTTTAGTCTGATTGTTGTGTCGGTAAACCAAATTTTGTTTGCGTTTTGGCTGACTGTTGTGTCGGTAAACCAAAATTTTTTTTTTTGTTTAATCTGACTGCTGCGCTGTAAAAAAAATAAATACATTAAAAAAGTTTTTTTTTTTTTTTTTTTAATGTTTTCGTTTAATCCGACTGTTGGGTCTATAAAAATTTTTTGCCTTTAGTCTGACTGTTGTGTCTGGAATAATTTTGCTAGGGATGCACCGAAATTAAATTCTTGACCGAAGCCGAATAATAATGAAATGCTTGGCCAAAGGCCGAAGGCCAAATACCGAACGTGGTGTTTCGCATTTTTTTCCATTTATTTTGCCAATTTATATTAATTATTTATTAAATAGTAAAAATTTGCTTTTTACTATTTTGTGTTGCTTTTCAGAAAAATAAATCAAATAACAAAAATACAATTTCAAAATATTTATTTAACACTGAACATTTTTTTTACATTCCAGCAGATATTATACAAACAAAGCACAATATAACTTAAAATAAATAAATTAGTAAAATAAAAAAATATTTTTATTTGGCCATCTTTGAAGCCCCCCTTCTTGAATAGCCTATGTTAGGCCTATAACTGACTGCTGAAAGAATGTAACTCTGTATTTCTACAACAATAAATGTGCATTAAATAGTGCAAAAAATGTGGATTCGCTGCTGCTGTAGCCGCCGCCGTGTCTTTCTCGTACTCTGCATGATGTTCGGAGTGTCTTGATTTTAAGTGATAAATTAAACTTAAAGTGCTGTACGTTTTTGCAGATGCACCCCCTCTGGACAATTTAGCAGAACAGTGTCTGCAAACAGCCGTTTTTGCCTCTTTTCTCTGACACTTTAAAGTGCTTCCACACTGCTGACATGTTTGCTGCATAAAGCGCGCGCCTCTCACTCTGCGCGGGTTACCATTTGATCGCGTCATTAAAAACAGCATTGTTCGGCAAAATTTATTCAGCCTTTTTACTTATTCTTATAAAAATTTCGGTTGCCGAACATTCGGTGCATCCCTAAATTTTGCTTGTGTTTTTTATCTGACTATAGCTTTACCTGAAAAACCATAAAAGCATTTGATTTGTCCTATATTATGTCAGGAATAAGAGACTATGTAGTGTGCTGTTATAGGAAAATATTTAGCAAAGGGGTTGTGTGATGCAGCCTGACACAAAGCAGATCAAGTTTTTTATTCCTTTTATAGCTCACAGTTTTCCTGTAGCGTGTCTGTGAAACAAGTTATTTGATATCAGTTGGGTTATAACAACTATTACAAGTGGAACACTACAATGAGAGAAAAGCACTAACATTGAAGACTTCTACCAATAGCCAATTAGCTTTTTTTTCTCCACATTTTGGACTTTAGGACTGGAGAGTTTACTCAGATTAGCAGTGCATTTCTTGAGGAACCTAAAACTCGAGTCAATTTAATATTTGATTTTCAATTATATAAGAATTTGACAAGTTATAATCTTCTATTTAATCCAGATATAAACCAGGTGCGAGTTACACATACACACCTTAATAAATAAATCGGTCAGATTAGCTTTATATCTAGTGACTAATTTTACTAGAATCTGAGTTTTACTAATTTTACTAGAATCTGAGTACACCATAGCCTTATAATATTCCACAGGTCACAGAATAATATTTAATCACGCAGATGTACAATATTCCAGTTACACCAATTATAATTATATAAAGCATTATATTTAGATTAAAGTGAACTTTGTGCCATCTCTAAAACAATATATTTATAAAGCATGGGGAAATCTGGCCCTTCTCTCAAGCACTCAAAGATCACAATTACACTGTGAGCTCAACGTAACACCACAAGGCCACCATGTTTTAAGTAACATAACAAGTCACGCTGGCTGCCAATATGCATGTGATGTCTACAACTGATGGTTAAAATGAAATGAAATAAATTACATAAATCACTGTTATGTTCTTCTTCATCTCACAGCCAGACAATTCAATGCATTCATAATTATATAGGGTTTAATAAAATGAATTTTCATTCGACTTCAGGATTCTACGACTAATCATCAATGTTATTAATACAAGTATATTAAAAGTGTATTATAGGGGCCCTACGATTAGCGTTACTGATACCGATCACAGCTGTTTGGTAGATACTGACACTTTTTCATTTAAATTGTTCTATTTATTCTGTAGTATCATTTGTTTGTTTACTATTTATAGCAGTAAAAAAACTATTCTAAACAGCAGGGCATAAAGACAATAAAGATCTGAGAAACTAGCATAAATGTAAAAAGTTTCACATTCCATTCTCTTATTATTTCATGTACCTTAAAAGACCATGAAACCAACAGAGCAGCCTATGCAATTTTTAACGTGGCATGGTTGTTGGTGCCAGACGGGCCGGTCTGAGTATTTCACAATCTGCTCAGTTACTGGGATTTTTATGCACAACCATTTCTAGGGTTTACAAAGAATGGTGTGAAAAGGGAAGAACATCCAGTATGCGGCAGTCCTGTGGGCGAAAATGCCTTGTTGGTGCTAGAGGTCAGAGGAGAATGGGCCGACTAATTCAAGCTGATAGAAGAGCAACTTTGACTGAAATAACCATTTGTGAAGCCACAACACGCACAACCTTGAGGCGGACAACAGCATAAGACCCCACCGGGTACCACTTATCTCCACTACAAATAGGAAAAAGAGGCTACAATTTGCACGAGCTCACCAAAATTGGACAGTTAAAGACAAAAATGTTGCCTGGTCTGATGAGTCTCGATTTCTGTTAAGACATTTAAATGGTAGAGTCAGAATTTGGCGTAAACAGAATAAGAAAATGGATCAATCATGCCTTGTTACCACTGTGCAGGCTAATGGTGGTGGTGTAATGGTGTGGGGATGTTTTCTTGGCACACTTTATGCCCCTTAGTGCCAATTGGGCATCGTTTAAATGCCAGGGGCTACCTGAGCATTGTTCCTGACCATGTACATCCCTTTATGACCACCATGTACCCATCCTCTGATGGCTACTTCCAGCAGGATAATGCACCATGTCACAAAGCTCGAATCATTTTAAATTGGTTTCTTGAACATGACAATGAGTTCACTGTACTAAAATGGCCCCCACAGTCACCAGATCTCAACCCAATAGAGCATCTTTGGGATGTGGTGGAACGGGAGCTTCGTGCCCTGGATGTGCATCCCACAAATCTCCATCAACTGCAAGATGCTATCCTATCAATATGGGCCAACATTTCTAAAGAATGCTTTCAGCACCTTGTTCAATTAATGCCACGTAGAATTAAGGCAGTTCTGAAGGCGAAAGGGGGTCAAACACCGTATTAGTATGTATATAATTTTTATTATTATATAATTATTTCATATTTTATATTTAAATATTTTCTTTTAC
This sequence comes from Clarias gariepinus, assembly GCF_024256425.1. Taxonomy (NCBI): domain Eukaryota; kingdom Metazoa; phylum Chordata; class Actinopteri; order Siluriformes; family Clariidae; genus Clarias; species Clarias gariepinus. The sequence continues at coordinate 21,243,682 of NC_071122.1, forward strand.
ATACTCTATGAAATTAGAATACAATTAAAATAAAAGTCATTACTTGAATACTCCATTTTATTTTAGTTTTTTTCTTTTTAGGTCATGGGCGATTAAACAACCATTTCACTTCATATCATACTGTGTATGACTGTGTACATGACAAATAAAATTAGAATTTTGTAATCAACAAATCGAAACTATGCACTGAACGTTTCGAAATAAATAAACACATCAGTCACTTTGTATTTGCCGAGCCAATCTTGCCTATTCATTACTAAGCAGGGGAGGCAAGAATTTCTTTATAAATATCAGAACTTCTGCATTTACTGTAAGAGACAGTCTGTTCCTATTAACATCCAGTGTGTGTGTGCGTGCAGCAGTGCTAAATAGTTGCTTATTGCCAGCTCGCATGCACGGAGAACATGACGGTAAACCAGAGCTACCTCGGCCAGAACTGGGAACTGCTCTTTATTTCTTTCTCCATTATTATATCTGTGATAATAGTTTTAGGCTTTTTACTCTCTGCAGCGTAAGGCTAGAGCTTTTTGAAGGTTTCTGCTATAGGTGCTTTGAGTGAGGGTCGACTCAAGATTTAGCTGCTGCCTTTGCGGATAACTTAAATTATTCACACTGCGTTGTACTTATGCGGCAAACAAAGATTGTGGTGTTAAAGCTTTTAATGTTCTGCCTGTATGTGGTTTTGTTTCAGAAAAAAAAATTGAATATTGCAAATATGACGTCTTTTAAAAAGACTTGGTAATATTTCCCTACAGATTACAGTATTTTTGAATCACAATAATATCAGTTTATGTGATCGGCCAATTGAGGGACAACCGTATTGTAAAAATTAAGTGATTAAGTAAAACATTTGCTTCTTTAAATTAATCTACATCTCTTCATTTAACAAAGAATTGAGCAAGCAATTAAAAAACTCTAGGAGATGAGAGAAACCACAATCAAAAGACCTGTGCTGTCCCAGGTTATACTATCTTTCTGTTAATTATTTTTTTTTTAAATAAGAACAAAAAGTGTTCGCTCTCATCATTTTTTTTTTCCCCTCAGACCAAACCTTTAAAAAAAACCCAGAGGAGAACTTGAAGACAGCATGGTTACGTTCCAGTCTACAGTTTACTTCAAAGTGTGCTCCCTACCCAATGCTCTTTGTGTACATAATCTTAGTTAAAGGAACTTCCCTCCACAATATTCTGCCGTTTTTATAGGAGAACCCCTGTGTAACGACACCAGTGCAGACCTCACTTTCTCTGTATGTTACCCTGGTAACATACTGTAAGCCCCTCGGATACCGGTTGCTGTGGAAAATTCACACTACTGGAATTAAATAAAGAATATTTATTCTAACAAAACTGATACGATTATAAAACATATATCACTGAAATGTGTATAACTCGTAAATAGTAATTATTTGATTCATTTATAAGATGTATGATGAATTATTATTATTGTAGTTTTTTTTTTTACATATAACTACCCAGTAAGAATAACAGTAAGAATTTATTGATTACATTCAATTTAAATATATTATGTTGTTCTCGATAATAATGACAAATTAAAAAAAAAAACATTTTTCGAGGTCTGTCTTAGAAACCAGTCTGAGAAAATTTTCTGTCTGTATGTCTGTCCAGCCAGAGTTTATCAGGATTTAGACATAAAACTTTTGCAGTACTTGAATATCTGCCTGAAGTTTAACCTGCACCATAAGTTAAATCAAAATGTTGAGTAAAAGCGATGTTATGAACAGTTATGTGCCAGATTCAATAATCTACTTTAAAATAAGCTACTAACACCGGCACCAATAGATAATAATTAGGAGGGGCAAAACTGAATATTTTTACTGGGATTAGTTCATATTTTCACGGCTGAAATTTTAACCTGCTTAAGAAATAACTTTATCCGATCTACTTTTTCGATTTCTCATCTGTGATTCACTCTCCGATTACCAAACAGGGACTGTATTTTTCTGACAACTAAAGAAATACAATTAAGCATTAACAAAGTGCAAGATAGCTCAATCTTACAAAAAAAATGTTTTGTATTAATAAGTTAGACAGAAAGTTATGCTGTACAGAAAGACAGACAGACATGTATGTGGGCTTCAACCTGCAATAATAAGATGACTGATTACATTAAAGCGGATCAGATTATTTTTAGCTTTAACTAGTTCTACAAACTATTTAAACTAAAACCGCTCCTTCACGTCGTGCATTTTGTTTCCACTGACCAAAACTTGTACCTCGGAGCAGGACGTGAACACAGCATGTTTGCATTACGCTATGTCGTCCCGTGACGTCATCACGCCACACAAGCCCTAACTTCATGCAGGAATATGAAAAACACAAACCCTCAGTGACAAATCAACACCAGAAACAGTAAAACACATCACTGATGTATAACTTACACATGAGAGTGCTGAAGGCTACCACCCCCAGCAAGCCCTGCAGGAAGATCCCGAAGCTGTCCATCAGGTCCCCGTTAGCGCAGCCCTTCATGCCCGGGTCCGTGGGAGAGGAGTTGGAGGGCGGAAGCGGCCCTTGCGCGGCTCCCTCGCCGGGTCCGGACATCAGGGGTCCGGCTGGATTTTCGAACTCGGATCGGGACAAAAACAGCCCGGTGTTCGCCATGTTTTTAAGCTTTAGCGGGATATTTTATATCAAGTCCTAAACGAAATGTCAGTCACGGGTTTTATTATTAATATTATTGATTAATTGTTATTATTAAGTAACACATCGCATATTTCTTCAATTTTGATGAGTTACCTCACTTCACCGAGGATGCCATGGAGCCACATCCTCATCAAGCTATTTAGCACGGAGGCTATACTGTGCTAATAATCATATTTTCCCCTCATCTATTTTTTTTTCATTTCGTTTAAAAGTCTGTGTATTCATTTATTTATCTTGTTTTTAACTGTTAATGGTTTATCATGAATTGCTAGCTAGTTGTGTAGCGTCACTCACTCGTGATGTTCACACCAAAACAGGAGGCTAGGTCGAACTACAACGCGTCATGTCTAATATCAGTATTTTCCTATATATATATATGTATTTACTTGTTTAAAAATATATCTCTGGCAAGTTTATACTCGATAAAAAAAATGAACAATAAGTTCCATTTCCTTGCGTACAGCAGCTGCGAAATAGTCCAACTCGTGTGATGAAGCTCCTGAGGCGGTTTAGTCTCAACCCGGTCTGTTTGTTGTCACATATGAAGCCTCACTTCTCTTCTGCATTTCAACCAAGATTATTTTTTTCCCCTTTTCAGGTTCCCCTTCAACCGCAAGTAATCACGTTAAACATCACGAAACGCGTCCAGCCTACGCGACATCCTACTCAAGTTCCCTTTTCTTTTACACACAGTGACGTTTTTAAAACGCGCGGAACACGAGAATTCTGGGAAACGTAGTCCGCTTCTGATGACGTGGAGTTTTCAAAGTACAACCATTTAAGCAGGAAAATGATTAGCATATATTTAAAAGATAAATAACCCATAACATAATATTGTAGGTTAATGCAGATTATTTTACATTTAAAATGTTTATTGTTTGATATTTAATGTTGCTGATGGTCTTTGGTTAAAGAAATGTAGCCTGAGGGACACAAATGAGCTATGTGTTCTGTCACCTTTCTTTCACAACCAGCATCAGTTTGATCTACACTAGCACTTCCATTGAATCAGACTACACGGACCAGCCTTCGCTTCCATGTGCATCAGTGAGCCTTGGCCACCCATGACCCTGACCCTAGTTTACTGGTTTTCTTTCCTAGGATCACTTTTGAAATGTCCTGACCACTACAAACTGGGAACGTCCCAAGAGCTGCAGTTTTGGACTCGCTCTGACCCAGTCCTCTAGTCATTAAAAAATGTGGCCAGTGTCTCTCAAAATTCCTCAAATTCCTGTGCTTACCCATTTTTTCTGCTTCCAACACATCAACTTCAGGAGAGGTTCGGGAAAGGTTCACTTGCTGCCTAATACTGTATATCCCACCCAGTTCCAGCCGCCATTGTAGATGCTAGTCAACTGGGTCAGAGCAACTCCAAAACTGCAAAACTTGTGGGATGTTCCCAGGCTGCAGTGGTCATGAACCATACCAAAAGTGACCAAAGAAGGGAAAGAAAAATTGTAAATGACAGACAGGGTCATAGGTGGCCAAGGTTCACTAACCTGTGTAGTCCGATCCAATAAAAGAGCTACTGTAGCTCAAATTGAAGAAAATGTTAATACTGGTTCCAGTAGAAAGGTCAGAACACATAAATCACTACTGTTTTGGGTGGCAAATGGGGAACCTACTCAATATTGGAAATGTAATGTAAAGCGGCATGGTGTCACTGTTTCCTTGCACCTCCCGTGTCTGGGTTCCATTCCCGCCTCGGGATCTGTGTGCATGGAATGTGCATGATTACCCACCACAGTCCAAAGACATGCAGATTAGGCTAATTGGCATCCCAAATTGCCCACAGTGGGTGAGTACGTGTGTGAATGTTGTAAAAATGGTAATAAATACAATGGTCACCATTGGCCCTGGTTGGACTACAAAGGTTCCTAGATTGATGGATGGATGGAAAGCAACGTAAGAGTTTCACACATATCATTCAATACATTTAAGGTTGCAATTTGTCCATATTATAGCCAGTGGTAAATAGTCGTTTCCACACAAGCCTCATCTCTTGAAGATAATAATAAAAAATAAAAAAACATTGGTTTGGTGCAGTGGTTTAGTGGTTAGCACTGTTTATGTTGTCCCTGTGCTTTGTGGGTTTCCTCCAGGTACCCTAGTTTCCTCCCACAGTTTAATGTGACGTCTTTTGCCTGTAGTTTATGATATTGTGTGCGTGCGTGTATGTGCATATTGTATGAATGTAGGTTGCCATGGGCTGGGGGCTTCAGCAACGTAATTACCCCCCAAAGAACTTACAGAGGTGTGAAGTCCAAGGTCAAGATAGAGATAAACACTGGTCCTTGTCATTTTATTGGGGAATCAAAACAGTCTCTTCTGTCCTGAAGCCTTTCCTGATAAAAATTTAAACATGTTTTACAACGAATATCTTTGTTAACTTATGCAATTATGTGGGACATAAACCTGGTTAAATCCTAGTGTATGTACAAGGATGATCACGTATTGGAGCGAGTGCATTAAGATAAAGCCGCTTTTTGGTTTAAAGCATTAAAAACAGTCAGAGCTGCTGTTTAAAACATTCTGACAGAGATTCAATAGTGGTGTGTTAAAAATGTGGTGACAATTTAGTATCCCAGTTAAACCATTCTGTAGTGTGTTGAGTAAAACCATAGTAGGATCACGGTCACTTTACAAGGGCGTGATGACCCAGAGCAAACTGAAGTACTACTGTACCTACAATTGTCCTACTGTATTTCAGCCCATAACCATGAAAGACTTGGGTGTCAAGACGTTTGCACAGTACTGTACTATCAATCTGGCCTTGTAGTCATAAAGTTCTTGATAGTTTCAAGACATGCCCAAGTTCAGTTATGCTTAGATTAAAAAAAGAAATTTGTGTATTTACATTAGTAACATTACTTTTTATCACTGAGTATTTGTCTGCATTAATGAAGTTACAAAGCGAATCCGAGGAATTTATTTACTTCTTTTAAAAGAGACAAAACATTAGCTCCAGTTTAGTTTATTTTCTTTTAAATAACATTGCACAAACATATACAATTTAAATGTAAAAATTAACATTAATTCAAATGTTCTTGATCAAACTGGGGAAAAAGGGAACAAAATCAAACATAAAGACACACATATAATATGCTTGCAAAATTCACCATTTTTAGCACGAACGCTCGGAGACAGAACGAGAAAAACAGGCAAAAAATTTAAATGAAGTTAGTGGAACTCCTCGAGAGCACCGTAACACAAACGCAACACCTGAAGCCAAAACTTAATACATTTTAACCAATTCTAGACTTGCATACTTGATTATTTTAGAATCGGGAAAGATCATCCCCAATTTTTATACAGTAACCTGAATCCTTCGTGTGCTTGAATACTAACCACGACATTAATCACATTAACATTGCTATAGTACATTAAATGTATTTTTTTTTATGCAGCAACACGTCTCTACTTGAACATAAGCGTCAAATTTGAGGGAAAAAATCAGGAGTTTTATTATTCATAAAAAAATCCCACTGTAAAACCAAATACCAGGCCTGAAAATAAATGTTTATGTTACTGACAGTGTAATTCTTAAGCTTTGTTAAAAAAAAAAGAAAAAAAATTGGGACGTTAAATCCCACTAAAGGGAATATCTGATATTTACACTTATATACAGACAAACTACTATGTACACATTTGCATACCACTTACTATACACGGGCAATTGGTCTTTGTGCTTAAGATTCTTGCATTGTCATCCGCTCTACGATTATTAAAGGTTTCAGAAACGACCAGCTTGCTTGAGCCTTAAGGTAAACTCTACCTTATCCGCCATTATTGATTCTAATAAATAGGGTAAAATCACCTAGAATGCAGGCTCAGTCTGAGCAGAGCTTCGTGACAAACACCACCGAGTTCTCACACACCGATTTCTTCAGTAGCTTATTTCTATCTAGAACAAAATTTAAAAATATAGTTGCAAGCAACGATGATCGGGCCCAAGCACCTGTGCCATTGCCACTCAGGTGCACCAGAAAGACAGTGGGTAAAGTGGACACATGCATTTAAAGGGGACATGCCAATAGCATTCTGACATAATTTTAGAATAGGGAGAATATGTTATGTTAAGACTTATAAAAGCCCTGGATGCCGGAAAAAAAGCATCACACTATGATGTCACTTAAAAGGTTATTAGCCACTTTTCGGCATGAGCATTGTGATGGCTGAACACCTTTGAGATATTAAAAATCCCTTTGCAATTTTGCATGCTTAATGTACTGGGATTGTTTAGAAGGAGTATATCAAAATCCGTTGAAAGCAGATCGCCTCCCAAAATATTAATCCTTAGGAAAACAAGAGGGCCCTACACACACTTTAGCACTTTCAGTGTGATTATGACAATGGCTATGACGACATAGTGCTTGGGCCCTACTAAAGCACACACACATACACACACACACACACACACACACACGCACACACCCACACGGAAAGAAAAGATATGCTCCCCCTGCAGTCTCTTCCTGCTACTCTCAGCTGGCAAACTGCTGGTAAAATGCCAGTTTGACCCTCTCGATGTGGTGGCACAGCTTAATGGCCGGACCGAGTTTCAGGTCCATGCACTCCTGCACAGTGGGCAGGTTTAGCAGCAGCAGTGCCTGGCCGTCAATCTCCTGGAAAAGGAGACAAAGAAAGGAATAAGAAACAAAAGAGATAAATCAAATAAAAGATACAGCACTGACAGCGTTTGTTTCAGCACAGACAGACGAAATGAGGTTCATTAAGGACAAGACTCATTTGGACGGTATTCCGTTCAGCACCAATAGATGGGATTTGATTGAGCACTGACAGGATTCGACTCCGCACAAAAAGATAGGATTCAGTTCAGCGCTGGCAGGATTCGGTTTAGCACGACGGGATTTGTCTGTAGCACTGACAGTAGTATCTTTACAGTAAAACCACAGCAGTTTGCAATACAAACATATACTAATAATTTATTAAATCAGATTAATATATACAGAGTTTTATTTACACACATAGTATACAGTACAGGAGGTCAAAATGAGACAAGGTGAAATGTCAGCGGTTAAGAAAATAAGACAATCACCTGATCCATGAAGATGCGTGCGAGTGGAGCACAGTCGGTGGTCCTGATGAAGCGCACCACATCTGTAACGCTCCACTCCAGAGGACTGCTGTCCAAGCACAGCTTCTGAGGAGTCTCAGGGAAGGGACTCTGAGTAATACACAAACAATCCTTAGACACTTTTCCAGTTATTTATTTATTTATTTATTTATTTATTACTGTATATGCAATAGAAATGCTTTTTTTTTAAACATCTGCATGAAATGTTTTTATATTTCTACCCATTGATTTTGTACAGTAACTGTGTGATTACTTTGGGTGATGGAGGTCGGTTTTCATCGTCTGAGTATGAAGGAGAGCGGGCTTTGCGGCGTCGCCGGGTGGGCCGTGGCGTTTCAGGAGGAGAGGGGGAGGGTGTCGGGGGCTGCGATTTCTTTTCTGAGTATTCCGAATCTTCCATCAATTCGTCCTGCTCGGAGCCGCTGTCGTCGCTCAGCGAGTCGTCTTCATCCAAGTCTTCCTCGTCAGCGCTTCCCTGAAAAAACATGGAGGAGCCTTAATTAATACTTAAGGTCACTCACTCACCTTCTATACCGCTTTATCCTGTACTCAGGGTCGCAGGGACCTGGAGCCTATCCCAGGAGACTTAGGGCACAAGTCAGGGTACACCCTGGACAGGGTGCCAATCCTTCACAGGGCACACACACACATACACTATGGGCAATTTGGGAACGTCAATTAACCTTACCAACATGTGTTTGGACTTTGGGAGGAAACTAAAATACCCAGAGGAAACCCACCAAGCACAGGGAGAACATGCAAACTCCATGGACACAGAGACGGGAATCGAGCCTGGCCGGGAATCGAACCCGGACCCTGGAGGTGCAAGGCGACAGTGCTAACCACTACACCACCGTGCTGCCTTTACTTAAGCTCAGTTTTTTTTTAAAATACATAAATAAGTTTATCAGTCAAAATTCTTATGTTTGTACTTTTCAAATTCAAATTCAAATTCAAATTTTATTTGTCACATACACAAACATACACAGTACGAAATGTAGTGAAATGCATTATTTCTCTTATTATTTCTCTTATGCTCGTATTTTTCTATAGCAGTTAAAACAAAATGACACTTATCTGTGAAAATTTGTCTTTTGTCTAATTAAATGCATAAATGTGTAGAATAAAATTCAAAAATCTATTTAACAATGGTCATTGTCTCAAAGCAGCTTCACAAAAATGAAAGAAATTCATTAAAAAATAATTATTAATATTAAAATAATAATAATAATAATAATAATAAAATAATAATAATAATATAATAATAAAGGAAATGTTTCTGATAAGCAAGCCAAGGGTAACGGCGACAAATGCCTAAATGTAAATGTACTGAGAAGACGTGATTACATTTTCTTGGAATTTTTTTTTCATGTTGTTCAACAAAGACAACATTGTGCACTGTAATTATCCACATATAATCAACATTTAGATTTTTTTTTTTATTCAATATCGATTGAAATAGGCACAGTTATGAAAAAAACCAACTAATTATTAGGAAAAAAAGGAAATGTTTTTACACATCTGTCTATATCTAAAAAGACACATCCATAATGATATGGTTAATCTGTAAATGGCTTATTTAGAAAATAACTCAGAATAATGTGACGTGAAGCAACGTTTTCTTGGCCAAGTCCTGTATTTTTTTATACTGGGATGCTTTTAGTTTTCTCTTGTTATACTAGCACTTAAAACATCTATGCTCTTCCTCTCATTAATGAATGATGTGAAAGTGCACGTAAGGCCTCCATTTACTATCGTTGCTATGGTTACATCTGCGCGTGCATTAGGTCACTGTTCTTGTTGTAATTACCTGAAACAGTGACTTTTTTTTTCAAATTTGTGTAGTATTCCTTACAAAGATCAATTTAAACATTCTGAAATGCCTAAACAGACATCATGGTCTATATATAAAATCAATAAATAAATACATCAGCCAGCCAATCAGAACCAGTTCTCATACAAATAACTATGATTATGTTTAATATGCATTTACAGTAACTGTATACTGTAAGGCCATTTCTAGCGGAAATGCTACCTGAGGAGACCCTGCGGGCGTGTTGTCCACGGAGGCGGATGAGCGTCTCTTCTTGTGCACGAACAGCTGCTTCCTCCTCTTCTTCCTCCTCCCTCGTCTCTTCACACCGGCGTCCATGTTGGTGTGGCCTCCCGGTGGACGACCTACACGTCGACTCTTCTTCTTTCCATAGTAATATGCTAAAAATAAAAAAGAACGCATCAAAAAAGATTTTAAAAATTCATTAACCTGTTTGTATTTTTAAACAAAAGCTAGTGAGAAGATTGCTCTACATAGAGATGATCTGCATACAAAGATTACTCACTGTATTTGGTTTTGGTGAGCACAGAGCAGTTCTCTGAGCAGCGCTCCAGCACCATGCGAGGCCCGAATAGATTAGGACAGCACTCCAGCTTTATGCAGGTTCTTCTGCAAAACTCAGCCACACGGTCCGCGGTACGAGCGATCTCCACTGTCGCCCTGTAGCTCTTGCCTTTGTACCTACATTACAGATATGCACACTGGTTAGGAAGGTTTAAATCAATCCCAAAATACACGGATGTAGATCAGAGAGAAAAAAAAAAAGTACAAACTAAAAGCCATTCATTTTTTTTAGACAAGCATATAGATTTCCTCACTTGGCTTTAAGAATCTCTCCGTGTCCCTGCCAGCGTCCCTCCTGGTCCAACTGGAGTTCTCGGAGCACACGACTGGGCTTGTAGGCTGAGTTTATCAACAGGGACAGCACCTGAATGGACACACACACACACACACACAGGATGTGTAAAGCAAATATGTATTCAATAAAAATTTATGATTTTCATAATACATAATAGGACATAATAAAATGGTGTGGATTTTTTGCAGGATTTAGTGAAGACTTAGCTCCATGGGTCGCAAGAATGTTAGCAAGGACGATAACAAGAAGAAAAAGAAGACACATTCAGTTTGGTTTTAAAGCAGCTGTTGCCAAAAGGAATCATAAACTAAGAAAATTAGGTTTCATTTCTATTTATTTTTATATTTTACCTTATTTACATGCCTTTTTTGAATGTTTTGTTTGTTATTATATGCAAAAATATAATTATAGTGTTGAAAATTGGTAATATTTTCAAGTGGCCGGAACGGATTATCTAAATTTACATTATTTCCTATGGGAAAATGTGTTTCGAAATACCAAACTCGTCTCCAGGACAGATTAAATTCACATGCTAAGGTTCCACTGTACAATAGAATACAACACAACATAAAATAATCAAAAACAGAATAAAACAGGAGCAAATAAAACAAGGAGACCTGAACTGAACAGTTTTAATGAAGTGACAAAACAGATCAGAAGAGGACAAAAAAGTAAAGAAAAAAAAAACGCAACAGAACAAAGGCTACGATCTCAACATTGTTTAATGTTTTAGTTTTTTTGCTCATATTTACATTTATAATTACAAGTGACGTATCTGACTCTAATGTGGACATGTGCACATTGCACACATTGCACACATTATCTGGGTAAAAACACATTACAGCATGTTTGTGCGTCCACTCCCTTATTTAAACAATTTGTATTTGTTGAAGTCCAGAAAAAGGAAGGAAGCCAGACGCTTCGCTTTAGCTGTTTTATCATCTCCTTATGATGACTGATGATGTCACGGCCCTACACATGTGCAGAGGCAAAATGCTGCATGAGCTCTAATCAGACTCTTCTCATTCAAGTCACAGGACCATGTATCTGATATGTGTCTGATTTAAGACCATATACGAAAGTGACCCAGATCTGTTTTGAAATACATTAGATTTGTGTGTTCGGACATCCCTAAAAAAAAAACACATTAGGCTTAAAAAAAAAACTGGCTTGAGCCACTGCAGGGACTACAGACATGACAGGTGGGGCGCAATGAACGGGAGGGAATTAATGGAAAATAATAGGAAAGTACCTATTCTAATTCATGCTTTTCTTTATTGAAAATAAAGATCGGACACTTGAAACTAAACAATCACACGAAAAGAAATGGATCATTAATACAAGTAAATTAAAATAACATCAGTGAAAAAGTGGAACCATAGTGCAACAATAACGGTTTAACGTCGGCATGTTAATTGCAGAGGAACAATATATAAGGAAACATTCGGTATTATATATGTAATTTCATTTATTCCAATGTTGATGCTGATGTTTCTGTATTTTTGTTAAAAATTTATATTTTATCAGGCAGTACTAGTCTGGCATTTCTAGTTTCCAGTGTGGAATGTTTGATCCTTCAGGCGCTGAACAGAAGGGAAGATCAATATCGTTCTACGCTTTTTGTTGCTGTGCGGCGTTTTGCGATGATCCCTAAATCATACGTTGCGCCGTAGAGAATAATGGTGTTCATGCTTTTAAACATGTAATTTAAGGCGGATGTAGCTTAAAGACAATGTAGAGAGGAAATACATGTGGATATCTTATTTGCGGGTTTATTTACGCAGCTATTGAATTCGGAAATGCGAATATGCGAATATAAAACTAACTTTAACGCGGACACAAACCAGGTCAGTAGCGTACTGTATGTAGTGAGCATAATAAACGTTAATGGATACATTTGTTACATGGACCACAAAAAAGCAGGTGATTCAGCACTATCAGCCTAATCAACCAAAAAGCCAGCCGAAAGGAAAACATGATGAAGCCTATGTTGCGCCTGGATTCATGGTGGGGATGGTGGGGCAGAGGAAAGACCTGTGTGTTTTGTGTCTTAAACCGCTGGCAGCAGATTAGCACAAAGTAGCGAACAAAGTAGGAGGACACTTAAGCCCAATCCCAATTCTACCCCTTAACCCCTACCCCTTACCCCTACCCCTCCGTTTGGCGCGTTCACGTGAAGGGGTAGGGGTGTCTCATTTCTCTTTTGGTTGGACGGGTAGGGGTAAGGGGAAGGGCCAGATAGCCCTCCAAACGAAGATTTTTCAGGACCTCACTTCAAACGAAGGGCTAACGAAATTTTCAAGATGACCGCTCACTCGAGCAAGCAGACCCATAAATTTAACGAATTTTTGCCACTAATAAGGATTTTTATGACAAGTTTTCATTATATGTATATTAATTTTAGTCTCGTGTTTGTGTTTATGGTGATGTTTTGTAAAAAAACGTTTGCAAAAAAAACGCTAAAGTTTGCTAGCGGATAGCGCCGATTGCGCAATATTACAAAAATATATTTTTATGTCATATACACTTTACTGCATGCTACAAACAAATATGAAAGTTCAGTAGCACGGCAGTTTGCCGAGCTTTTGATAACGCATTGTTTGTTTTGCTTACGGCCATACTGTATGTGTATGTGTACATGTAAATGAACGGATACGTATGATGACGTATAACAGTGTTGTAGTGGTGTCCCATTTCTTAGGGGAAATATTTTAACCCTTCCCCTTTCCACTTCGTTTCATGGGACAAGGGGAAGGGGCGAGGGGTAGGGGAAGGGGTAGAAAATAGAATTGGGATTGGGCTTTAGAGACAACACACCCCAGTCACGTTACTAAGCCACTCGACTTCTTTGAAAGAAAGCTCTAGATAAGTAACGAAGTAAGTCTGTTATAACAATTGCACGTGTATTTGATCTGTTTTAAACTTGGTCTTATTTGATCTTATTGGTTTAGAAATTTATATTTCAATAAATAGTACACTTGGCCGATTTCGTTATTTTATTGACAAGTGGGGCACCCCCCTTAAGTGGGGAATGACAGAAAATGTTTGAGAACCGCTGCTTTAATGAACAGTTGACACAGAAGTATAAAACAGAACTCAACAAAATAAAACATTACAATAAAACAGAGCAGAACTGAATTGACCCAAAAAAAAAAACAACAACAAAGAAGTTGACAGAGTAGGACATATTTGACAAAAACACAGAGAGCCACATGGAGCCACAACGCAGCAAATCCAGGTAGAACAAAAACAACAGAATAATGAAAAGCAGCAGTGTTCTGCGAGTAACTGAGACATTTATGACGGAAACACAAACCTCCTTGAGCACCAGGACACAGTTGCCCGGACCGACACACTGCGGCAGCTCGGCGATGCGGCCCTTATTGAGGTACGGCCCGGAGAAACACCTGTGGTTGAAGTAGATCTTGGGACAGCTGTACTTTCCATTGGTCTGACCTGCTACACAACACAATATCCTTTCAGTTACTGTACAACTCCACATGATATTTACATTAAAAATAACGAGGTGTTATTTCTAAAAGAAGATGTTCAGTCCTGATGTTCATCCTCCCGTACAGTCCTTAATTTGCTTCAAGCCATTTTTACATCTTTGGGATATTAAAGGAGTTCCTGGGAGGCCAGTGTTTCAGATGTGAACAGGCAGTCAGGTGTGCTTGATGGTATCCAAGCATTAGTGAAACGCTGGGACAAGTGCATTAGTGTAGCAAGGGATTATATAGAGAGATAAGAGTTTTACTCTCATAACTGTGTTCTGTTATTCTTCACAATGGAAAAGTCTCGGTTTAACTTGAACGCTCATTGTATAATAAATGATTAAAAGTTAAATGTTTTGTCATAAATATAAAATTGCTAGAAAACCGGAAAATGAGTGTGTTTTAGGAGAAATAAAAGGAAAATAATGAAACTCTGAGTGGTAACAGTATCTCCAGCTTACCACACCACTCTGTTATTATCTCTTCCTTTAACAGCTCCAAGTGTTTTTTTTTTTTGCCTTATCACTGTGGTATTGAAAGTTAGATTACTCCCACTGCCATTTAAAAGTGTTTAGTGTTAGAACAAATGAACAAGGAAAAGCTTGCGCTGTTAAGTGTACATGAAAAAGACTTGCGTGTGTGTGTGTGTGTGTGTGTGTGTGTGATTGCGTGTGTAACAGCATGTGTGTAGGTGTTTTTTGGACGTTGAAGTAGCAAACACTTACTCATCTCTGTCTGGCTGTTCAGAGGCTGTTTGAGGGCATCAGGGGAGGAGTCTTTAGCTGGCACTCTGCTGTAGGTGTAAGACAAAGAAAGGATTAGTCTGCAAATACTGAAATTATACACAGCCACGTCTCAGATTTATTCGTTCGTGTGTCCCTTACTGTCTCTCCGGTTGGACGACGGCGATTTTCTTCTGCATTTCGACTGCAGTGAGAACAGACACATACAGGGAAATCAATAAACCTGCCCTGACAGACTGACCAAACTGGAGAGACAATGTTACACAATTTATAAATGGTTTAATCATCCATCATTCACGTGAACGGCCTCATGCAGCTGGTGCACTGATGAGGCGATCTGATCTAACCATCTAACGCTGAGGATGTTAAAGCTGGCAGAAAATATTCATCTGCAGTTTACTGCAATGTAAATATTAAAAACCTTTGGGTTTGCGGGGGTACTGAAGAGGGTAGCCGTTGGTTTCACACCAGCTAACAGGGAAGATGTCCATGGAGTCCATGTGAGTTATGATCTCCGGAACCGGTTGCTTCACTCCTGTAGACCAAAAACAGAGAATTAAAACTCAAAGAAGGCATCAAGATCACTCATGCTTGCAATAAAAACACTAACAAGGCTATCCACATCATCCCCCCTTGACCTGTCTTCCGTGACTGCTTACATCATAATGTAGGAAATGACATGGTTGTCTTAGGAGATGAGTTCATATTTACACAAGGACCACATACAGAAAAAGTTTTTCTTGGGACTTGGGCTTCATCACGGAACTAAAAAGCGCGGATTAAAGCTTCGGATCAGGGTTGCGTCTCTTTGTTTCTACTACTTAATTCAAATTTTACTTGTCATGTGCATGACCACACAGTATGATATGAGTAAAATACTTAAATGACTGTGCATGCCATAAAAGGAAAGATAAGATAGAATTAGAAGAGAAATAAAGAAAATTTATTTTACTGCAACAAGAAAAGGGGGAAAATTGCACCAAGAAAACTAATAAAATTTTAAATAAATTAAATAAAACTAAAATAGAACTATATACTGTGTAATGTATTCATTAAACTTTGCCTTGTACCTACGTGAGTAGTGACATAATGACATATACAGAATGTGCAATATGCAGTATAAGAGGGTTAAGATATGGCGTGTAGGTACTGTATGACAGCAGAATATTCAATGCTTATAATCCTTATCCTAATGCTTGCCCACTTGCAAAATGTCCACTTGCTCCCTCATACATCCCACCCTTTCCATGTCCCATTGTAACAAGATAATCAATGCTACTCCACATGTCAGTGGTCATAATCTTATAGATGATTGGTGAATATAGATTTAATCTGTATATTTACAGATAATTGTTTGCTATATTTAAAGCAAAATAATATGTGTAATAAATAAACAGCAAGCCGTCTCAACAAAATGCGGCATAAACACATGAATCACCTTCTAGTCTGATCCAGATATGTTGACCTTTGACCTTGGTGACCGTAGCCACATGAATGTTTTGAGGACAAACAGGATGAACAGCCTCCAGCATCATGGACTCCTTAAAGCACTGATCAGAGGGGTCCTGATACAAGAAAAAGCACAAAAAGCATGATGTCATACTTTTATTTTATATTTCTGGTGTTCGAAGACACCATAATCACAACTTAATTCTCGTGGAAAGAAACAAGACTCACAGAGGGGAAGCAGTGTTGCGGGGCTGGCTCCGCCTCGCACTGTTTCAGATAGTCAGCCCAGTCAAAGTCCTGCCCTTGGTACCCTACACACACACACACAGACAAAAGACATCATTTAACAAGAAGAGATGACATTACCATACTATTATCAGCTTGGCTGTCATTTGCTCATTCTTTTCTGTATAATACAAAAAGCCTTAGCCCAAAGAACTATTCAAATATTTGAAACACAAATTATCTGTGTTTTAGTCATCTTCAACACTGCCAGTGACGCCTTAAATGTACCTTTCAATCCATTTCTGCTCCGATGTCAGACGACTAATATGATAAGAAGGGTCCACCCTTAGTAAGATGCTACAGAATGAGCTGCATGTTTGTTTTACACTTAGCTCATAATCTAAAATTATTTAGCGCTTACCCTGCCATTTTCATTTACCTAAAAATTTTCAACCAATAGTATATGCAGTGTTAAAAAACGCACTGAGTGGCATATTACATTCTATATATTCAATTCTGCCTGAATCCAAATCACAAAAATTTACACAGACCAGATAAACAAAAACACGTTCGATGTAGAAATATTCTCTCGAGGTTCGTTTTAATTCTTAGCAAGAGCAAGGGCTAAAAAGCTAAAGAAACTTTTTGCAAACATGAATTTGAAATATTTCTTTGGCCCATGAGAACTAAGCCCTACAGTGCATGCACCTGAAGCTTATATAAATCTTAGCCAGGATTTAGGCTTTAACACAATACTGAAAAAAAGCTGGTTAAAGTAATAAATGCCAGAAACTGGAATACATTCTGTGTTATACCTTCTGCATTTGCTAAACAGACAAGAAAATATAGGATTATTTCTTGTTTCAGAATGTTAATGTCAGCCTTTTAAAAGTAGGATCGGGTGTTCCACAAGGCTCCGTTCTAGGACCACTGTTCTAGGCACAATTATTTGTAACTACAACTTTTAACAACCCTAAAAGCTAGCTTAAAAGCTAAAATAAGAATTGGGGTGAATATTGTAAATGCGCTACCTAGCGGTGGACTGAGCTTCACTCCATTCTTGAAGCTCCACTGAGCAGGAAAAATTCCAGGACTGTCCCTGTGACACACAAACAACCTGCTTCCTCCTTTTCTCTCGGCTTCCTCTCTCATATCATCCATCCGCACCAGGAAGAACTGATCATTGAACACCTGTAATGCAAAAGACATGAAACACAAAAACACGATATGAATGATAACTGGATGAGTAGAGTGTAGATCTGTGATCAGATTCCCCATGAAGACTGGTGAATAAATTAATGATAAACAGAATTTGCATTTTGTCAGAACAGGCAGTGAATTCTGGTCATTTAAGATGCCGTTTTCTTTGTGATACATGAACACATGCTTGAGCAAAACACTTGCTTCCAAAGTTAAAAAAATAAATAAATAAACAAATAAAAAAAATAAGGAAGTGAATCTTTAACACAAACCAAAGATACCTAAAGCTTTTACAAGAAATGTATCCTTGGTTTGTGCTAGGAAGCCTTCACTTTAACCAACAGTAAAATTGCTTAAGAAAGAAAAAGAAAAGCTGACACTGGCATGAACATTTATTTTGCATCTGATGACACAGCGATGTAAAAGCACTTTTAAAAAAATCTGTGTTTGGAAATAAGAGAGTTATGTGTGTCAGTCTGCTGGGTAACGGGGGGCTGACGAGGCGGCATATGACCGCCTCTGCAGAAATAAATAGATAGCAATAGAGCAACCTTCCTGCCTGAGACTAGGGGTAAAAGTCATGCCCTAATGCAGGATAAATATAAATGGAAGGCAAAAAATAGACAAGGGAGCAGGAATGAAAATATGCAACTGACAGAGAAAACAACGTTGAGGTATAACTTATTACTGAGTGTAATATTAAAATCATGATTATTCGTATCTATTTTTAAGTCGATTTAGGAATAAGGACCATGTACGGAAATGTAACATGACCTCACAAAATGCAGGTTTATGACATCTTAATGAATAATCGTGGATATGTATTAGAATAGTGCAATGCCTGTAGTCATTATGGAGGAGAAAAAAAAAAATAATAATAATAACATAAGAGTAACTATTCTAGAAATAGAATTAATATAAATTGAATATAAATATTATTACAAAGTGGTTAACCACTTGTTAGGGCCCAAGGACTATGACATCATAACAATCGAGGGCCCTCCTGTTCTTCTAAGGTTTTTTTTTTTCCAGTATCCAGGGCTTTTTGGAGGTCCAAAAAAAGCACATGTTGAAATCTGCAGGTATACATTTATACAGCTGTGCATGTAATGGGCTCCACTTAACAGGAAGGCAGTTATTTTGGGTTGTTTGCAAATATATACACAAGTATGCAAATAAAGGCCATGTAACACCCAGAGAGTGGGCAGGGTCATATGTTTAAAATATGCAGGTTGGTATAATCAGGATATATTGATGAGGGTGAAAGTGTACACTTTCCTGTTTCCTTAGGAGGGGTGTTATAATATAGCTCTGTCACATGCATAACAGATATGAGTGTCACCTGGGAAAGTGTGTGTGTGTTACCTTGACAACAGAAGCAGGGCTGATGGTGAAAGGTGCAACAGAATCAACAGCCTCCAGCTTCATTCCTTCAGAAAAGCAGTGTGGACTAATGGCTGGACGATCCTGAATACACAAACATGCTAAACTTCAGGATACGACCTGCGATGCTTTCTTCATTGAAATACTTATAAACTTGATCGTATGTACAAAGTTCGACCAGTGCTCACCTTATAGAACTCCTCACTAATACTCGAATCCTGTGGCTGATCAGTGATGGCCTGTCTCACTTCGTCCCATTCCTCCTTAGTGCGCAACGGAAGCAAAACTACACACACAAACACAAAGTCAAGCCAAATAAATCAAGTCAGGACATACAGTACAACGATGTTTTTCTCCTATAAGCTAATGGACTCTGATCTACCAGATTCCTCCTCCTGCTGTACTGATCAGCTAAGTTGTAAAACGGCTCACTGCTGAAGCCAAAGTGAAAGAATAATCACTGAAACATAATCAAGAATCAACTCAAGCAGAACACTACATCGGGTGAGATGTAATGACATCTTGATTCCCATAAAAAGTACTATAATAAGGAGCTTGTTAATTAACACAGTAAATAACCATAAAATATAAATAATATAAGACATTTGTAAATATTTACATCCGAAATGTTTTGTTTATAAACATCTGCTTTTATCCAGGCATGAAAAGTGCTTCCCAAGGTGAGCATTCCTAATAATACGCTTTGGCAGAAACGCTTAGAGTTATAAAATGAAATGAATAAATACAACTGCGTTCTTAACAAAATGACTAAGCTGCATGAATCTTTTTTAATAAAAAGGGTAAAATTATTCCTGTTCCACTGAAACCAATTAATGAAAAAACAAAGATAACATGCTGTTGCTTTGTAACCACATACCTCAAAGCTAAGCAGAACTGAAAACTCAACTGGACGACAGAAAAGCTTTCTTAAGCCTTCAAATTCGTCTGTTAAACCTGAAACCATATTAAACGATTTCTAGTATCGAGGGCATTATTGAGGAAGAGAAAAATCAGTTTCTCCAAAGGCATGCTTGGGAAAAAATGTGGATGTAGGAAAAATGTTCCTTTTAACATTTTTTCTTTGGCATGAAATGGCAAGACAGCTCATCATCCTGAGAAGACCATCTACATAATGAACAGTGTCTCCCACACATAGAGGATACTTGACCGTGCAAGCATTTGCCCACCCTTTTTAAAATCTGTCTGGGAGTATAATGCCATCTGCAAGCGATTAATTAGTAGCGGACAGTTCCCTCTGGCACTACCGCTCCTGTACCTGTTTATTCTGCTACCGTGAGAGCGGTGCACTGAAATGAAGTAAATCCAATGGATGCCCGCTGCTTTAAAAAGATTAAGAAGGGCGTTCTGACGGTCGAACATGCTTTGCAGAGAAACAGCTTCACATGGTGAATATAGGGCACTTCTTTGAAACCAATGGAAGATTAACCCCGTGGTGCAACACATCATTGGTCAATCAATCCAATAATCAATCACCGACTCAAAAATAAAGTACTTATACGGAAGTCCTGCTTGTCAACGGAGAAGGCGTTGGATATTAAATTGTGTGCTTAGGTTTTCTGATATCATGTAGACTCAAAGTCACTACTTTTAAAATGTGTATATGTCAAACGCATCGCAAAAATGTATAATATTATTATTTCTGGTCACAGAAATCACAGAAAACAACCATAAAAACATTTTAACTTTTGAAACTGTGCTATTTCTCTGCCCATGTTTGTATAGTTGTTGGAATTCTAGAAGACAACTTGTTAAACCCTTCGAGAAATCTCACTTTCAAACTGGACAAACAACCCAAAGCACTGGAGTAGCTCAGAAACAAGAACCTGAATGTGTTGAAATTTTTGGGCAATGGCATCCAGCCAGATGTGCAAAACTGATTCTGTCAGCTGAATCAGTTTTGCACATCTGGCTGGATGCCATTGCCCGAACATTTTAAGTGTAATTAAATTCTGCTGTAATTGGATGTGTTCTTTTACTTATTGACTCAGAAAGGCAATCTACATCTACGGTACTTTAGCAACCGACCAACCCTGATGCCTCACCTGATGGAGGTCTGAGGGTGCAGCCGTGCTCTTTGGCCCAGCCAGGAAGGTGAAGCAATGGGTTCAGGTAGAAAATCCAGATGACGGAGTGTGTGTCTGAGAGTCCGTCTGTGCCAGAGTAGCGGAGACGGAGGCGACCCCCCACGTTATCCTCGATCACTGCGCCCCAGACCGCTTCGGCATCCTCCTTATCCACCAGCTCCACGCTGAGACCTGGACTCAGCAGGTCTACAGGGTTACAGCCACGCTGGGCCTATGGTCCGTGGAAACATAATAAACAAACACCTTTAAGACCTTTTATGCTTTAAATTATGAGCATCTAAAGCTTATGTAAAAAGCACAGCAACAGTAAGGTTGTGTAATATTTATATTACTCACCCCTTCCAGCAGGTTGGCCGGTGCACTGCCGGATTCGGACAGAGATTTCTCCAGCAGCGACTCCCAGTCCTGATGCTTCTCTCGAACGCCTAAACACAATCACCGGCCGTTAAATAAAAACCGAGCTGCTGTTGTGTGCACAGGCTTAAAATCCCAAACAACAGCTGAAACTAAACCAACTGCCTGTAACTTGCGTCTTTTTGCTTCTACCAGTATCTAAATCGCTTTAAATTGTTTTAGCACTCGACCAGGACTAGACACTCCATCTGAAATTGAGTGCAAATCCATTTGGCCTGCGCACTACAAACTACTAAAGATATCACACAGTACATATTGCTAATGTGTTTGCTAAGAAGAAAGCATTTGGACGATGTATATAATCTTGAGCTGAGATCTAAACTGGGGCACAATCTAGCCACAACATAGGCCGGCCCATCCCCCCACTTCCTCAATACAGAGTGCAAATCAAGCGTGAACTTGCACAAACGGTGCATGATGCTGCAAGGATTATCATATAATCACGTCTCAGGTTAATACGTGCAGCTCCTCCTGGACTGTGCATTGCTTAAAGGGAAGTTAGGATTAGGAGTTTTGCCTGACTCAGTTCTTAGCATATGGGTGGTGCATTTTCATAAATATTTATGACTGAAATGAAGTGTGATTAAAAATTAAACACTAGTTTTACTCTGAAAGAACATTCCAAAAAAAAAAAATAATCTGACATTTATATTGTCAGTTGGAAAAGAATAAGAAAGGATCACCCATATGCCCCTGGTCTTACCCTCAGGAGGTCTCATGGGTCTCCCCTGCTGCCTGCTCCAGCCAATAGGGTGCAGGTCGGCGGCCATGACGTCACACCAGAAATCAGCGCGCCGGTCATCGTGGTAGCCTTCATAGCGTAACAGGAGCAGCTGGCCGCACGTGGTGATGATGGTGGCCACCCAATATGCGCCGTCGGGTTCTCCGCGCACTGGAACCTCCAGCTTCATACCCGGAGTAAGTCCGGTCTGCAGGCCTTGATCCATCTGGGAAGAAGCACAGCAGCTGATTTAACTTGTCACCACTGAAATTATCTATTAAATTCAAGATAAATATTGTAAAGTGTTATCTGTCTGCATTACCTATATAAATAAAAGAAAGTTTGTCTGTACATTGGTCAGAAATCACTCTTTTAATGGTATCTTTACGTTTCATAGACTGGAGGGCCCGAAAGCAGTCTCAGAATTTCCTACTGTATGTCTGTATATCTGAATGTCTGTCCAGCTGATTTTGTCACAGCATCAGGCAAAACTGGCTTGACAGAACTTAATGAAACTTTGCCAGTCCTTAGGTATTTGCCTAAAGTTAAATCTGCACCATAAATGAAATCCAAATGTAGAAGGGGCGTAATAAGCAGTTACTGTATGTGCCAGATTATGTCGCAGCATTCAGCGCTCTTTTAGACAAATGTTGTGCTTTTGCCCATGAGGTGGTCATGCCTATAATCAACACCATAGTTTACCGTAAACACACAGAGTATGCAGAACACACAGTAACTGTCGGAATGCATCTACAAAGCACCCAAATCCTGATAAAACACAAACAAATGTGCGACACAGCATGGCTTACTCCTTTAAAGATGATTAGACAGATCAATGTATCTTTGCACAAGTTTCAGTTTGTCTCATATGTTTCGAAACTGTGGTACTAATAACAAGCAGTAAACAGTAATGTAAGGCACCACTATGAGATAAAACAAGGTCATTAGAGCAAACATATCCTGAGCATTCCGAGGAGAGGGCGTGTCAAATACCGAAACAGAGAACCTTACAAAATTTTATTTCTTTGTATTAATAAGTTAGACAGAAAGTTCTGCTATACAGAAAGATCAGCTTATTTTTGTCTTTAACCTTTTAACTATTTCTACAAACTCTATTGGTACATACGCTAGTATTATATAAACCACTTACATAACTATAGTGAACTATTTATATCAATATATAGAATGATAAAAATAATATAACACTATTTAAAGTCAATGCAAACTGGTTGGTTTCATTTGTGAGTTCACATTTTAATTTAGAACGTATAATTTCTTTTTAATCTATTATCTATCATTATGTTTCTATCTAATGTTTGCCAGTTTTGTTTTATTTTTCAGATTTTTTATGTTTTTCCCTGACTAGTCTCAGTAGGCCTTCGCTGATTATTAATAAACAAATGAAACGTAAATTGATTTACACACAGACACACCCGTATGAACAGAGGTTTTGTGTGCGTTTCCATAAATACAGTTTAAATGTATTGTATTCAATGAAAACAAACAAAAAAAACATAATAGTTGAATAAATATGAAAATTGTTTAGGTACATGGAGAGCATTTGCATGGCTGTGTGTTATTCATGAATGATGTGTTGCGATTAAGGTTAACTGCACCTCCCACATCAAGCTGTGTGTCATAAGTGTGTGTTGGGGCATCATCAGGAAGTGTAAGCGTCAGGCAGAAGAGGAGAGGAGACACAAAACCAAGTTGTACGCTTACATGTTTAAAGGCATGGTGAGGTACGGACAGCGCGCCCGTCTCCTCCAAATGATCGTCCCAGTTAAACTCAGTCATGTCCTGACCAGGGTCCGCGTCTGAAACAGTACAGAACATGTCACATGCTACATGTATATCATTAACCACACACACACTCACACACATAGACACACTCAGAGTAGGCAGTTAAATGTCAAAACCACACTGAGCTATGTGAAGACACATTATTGACACAAAGATTTGTTGAGGTTTTCCTAACAATGCACCAACATACTGCCGAAACCAATTTAGAAAAAGTTGTAATGAATAACAACATTAAATGTAATGAAGGGTACCAGCGGCTCCGCCCCCATGTGCCTGCGTGCTACCCTTACCTGCACATGGAGTGTATATGCGGTCAACTCGCTGGCATTCCTCACACCACCTTAGTGTTTTGTCAGATATATTATTACCTCACAGAATTACATAAAAGTGATGATGACGCCGTCTACTGCAATCTTCAATAAAACCTCCTACTGTTACATGATGAGGGGCCAAACTGAATTTCTGTTTATTGTTTATATACATACACACACTTCGGGAAAAGAAAAACTTGTATAAATATTTTATTAAATTTGATACATTTAATAAATGCTTTGCTATACGTTATATATATTGATAAATATGACAATAATATGATCACATTATTATCATAATATTATATTCATATATTATACATCATACTATTTTTCTTTTCCTGAAATATGTACACACTTTTTTTGGCTGACTCTGGATATAATTTATATGACAGAGAAAGAGAGAGTCAGGCAAAAACAAATGTATACAAACGTCAACAATTGTTATCTGAGACCTTTTTTAAACCTCAAATTAAATTAATGGCAGCAATGTGTAGCTTTAGGTTTCCTCTAAAGATAGTAGGACATCTCAGTAGGATAGTAGGACATCAGTCAGTAGTCACACCATCCTTGATGCTGTCATGTGATCAGAAGAGAGGCATATATTTTTCTTGTTGATGTGTGTATACATTTTTGGCTGAGGCTTTATGAATATGTATATATTAATATGATATATAATATACATTAGTGTTCGTATTATCCTTCAATTTCTTTGGCTCAGAGCTGTCCTGAACATACTATTAGCTTATAATTATTTATGTAGTTTAATATGAGGGGCCGTTCAAGCCAAACCAGGACACGTGTGGAAATTTCTGGTGAATGACCCTTGAAAATCGATGAACAACTTGTTGCCAACTGGAGTTGTTGCCACATCTTCTGTACAGTCCTGACCTCACTCAATCACCCAAGACATTTCCACATATTTGGGCTATTAAAGGAGTTCCTGGAAGGCCAGTGTTTCTGACATGACGCAGGCAGTCTGATCGTGGCTCTGGCGTACTGAGAAAACTTACTACCTTTTTGGTATCTAAGTGCTAGTGAAACACTGGGATAAGTACATTAGTGTAGCAGGGGATTATATAGAGAAATACAGGGAGTTTTTAATCCTGTTATTCTGCACAACCTATTCTTGAACACCCCTCTCAGACTGAGGACAG
Source organism: Clarias gariepinus (assembly GCF_024256425.1). Taxonomy (NCBI): domain Eukaryota; kingdom Metazoa; phylum Chordata; class Actinopteri; order Siluriformes; family Clariidae; genus Clarias; species Clarias gariepinus. Next base: position 21,269,141 of record NC_071122.1, read on the forward strand.
GTTTGGGTGATATGATGATATATCAATACTGATACGATAACCTATGTCACCATACACTTGTCTGTAGTATCACAGACTTTTTTTTTTGGATTGATTGTGTAAGGTGATAAATACTTCCATTTTAATTTGCCATTACTGGAAGGAGCCTCCAGTGTCAGGCCTTTCAATTCAATTTAATTACATTTTATTTGTATAGCACTTTTAACAACTGTCATTGTCGCAAAGCAGCTTTACACAATCCAAAGGATTATTTAAGTTTGTATGGAATGTGAAGATGTATAACTCAAAATGGTCAGATAGTCCCGAGGGCGACATTGGCAAGGAAAAACTCCCTGAGATGGCAATAGGAAGAAACCGAGAGGCCTTTGTAAAAGACAAAGTGTTAAGCTCTAAAAATGTAATGAAAAGGTAATGAAAGACTCTAGAGTAGGTTATGTGTGGGTTTTCTCCCCAGCATGATAAGCTTTTATATAGACACACACACTAGCTTGTCACGAATGTATATTTAAGAATTCTTCACAACATGAGAGAATAAAAAGCAATGGAATTAATCTTAAGTCAAACTTTAAGGTAAAAAAAAAAAGACTTGTTATACTGTAGTGTAAAAGGAATAAAACACATTAAGATAAGCCGTTATTGGAAAGTAAGCAATTTTGAGGAAATACTTTGCTCTGGTGTGAGTGATTAACAGTTATTAGGATCTCAGGTTGTAACTGCCATCTAGAGCATTAAAGCACGTGTATTAATAGCACATGCTGCAGTAATTACAAAAAAATAAATAAAAAAAAACCAGAAGAAAAAGAGAAATTTAATTCTTTCTCACCGGACTCCAGTGCATCTTGGTTCATTTTGTAACCGGATCTCACAGCGTCTGCAGGAGGAAAGAAAAAAACCTGATTAAAGAGATGCAAGCTAAAAAATGCACTTAAAAATGTGTGAAAATGAGAGAGAGAAAGAGAGAGAGAGAGAGAGAAAGAGAGAGAGAAGAGATCATGAGCTTGAGATCAATGCGGAGATAAGCAGGCGTTGTAAAAAGCCACATTTGACATGTCAGTGTGTGTGGGAGGGAGAAAGAAGAGCGTTTTTTTTTTTTTTTAAGTACATAATGGTTCTTTAAAACAACACAATGCCAGAGAGCTGAACAACAACTTTAAGGCGTAATTAATAAGCCAAACTGGACTGTGTTTGCTTTAGACTGTGTCTAATACTTCTAATAGACTAATATTCATAGAATTAGCGCATTAATCTACCAAACTTGCATGATTAAGCTTTTTTTTTTTTTTTTTTACAAATTTACAAGAAACGTATTCACTAGAGATGGAAGTTAAATAATAATTTCAAAGATTAAATTCATGTATTTGCCACACTGACTCCAAAATGTATTCTTTTCTAATAATTTTTTAAATTATTATTAATATAGGTTTGCATTTCAGGTTGCTGTTCCTCTATAATCCTACAGGTGGTGCTCTCTAAACTATTTGCACATCAGCAGGTAGGAGTAAATTATTTGGATGTCTCTTAATGTGTGAATGAATTGCAATGTCAAGTCCAATATGGATAATCATAAAATCGCAATACAGGTCAAACCAGCGTTTCTTTGTTGTGATCATATCGTATCGGGTGGCCCCTGGTTATACCCATCCCTATCAAATACAGCTTTAGCTAAAAAAAAAAAGAAAAAACTTCCTAGGCTGAAATTCCAGTACCAAGAAAAAGGTTAAACGGTCACGCAAGCTTTACACTGAACACTCTCTTTCTCTCTTTCTCTCTCTCTATCATATGCTTTGTTTGTAAAATTGGTTCTGATTCGTTTATCATCAACAACGCTTACTTTAATATCTGCAATGCTTAGGGATGACACACACTTCAACCCATAAAAGGACACACACACACACACACACACACACACAGAGAAAAAAAGAAAAACCTCTGTAGCAAAAGAACAGCTATTTTCCCACAAGTGCCACATGGGCCGTGACGGGCGTGAACGCTGCACACATTTGACACTCAGCCCTATTGATGTGCTAATACTGTTGAAGGACAATTCCTCTTTCGAACTGTGATCTGATCTGTTTTGAAGGACAGTCGTGGCTGCTTTTAGGGTTTTGTTTTTTCCCCCTGAAAATACTTATTGTCTGCCAATCGCCCATGACGACAGAAGCCTCAGACGCTGTAATAAGGAAATTTATAAGGAAAGTTATATGAAATAGGAATAAGCAAAAAAACCTCATCTCGCTGGAAACACTGTAATAAATGTCTCCCTGTATAAATATAATACACTTTGCGCTATATAAAATACTAAGTACAACACTGAGAGAAAACACATAAAACGCATAATAAACCAACAGTAAGCATCCTGTCAGCAGCAGCTTGCAGGCACAAACACCTCGCTGATAAGAAAGATCAAAGTAGAATGACCGGCAAGTCATACAGCCGCGCTCTTTACACCGCGGCGAGCAGACGAGCATCTCAGAACGCACTGCACCCCACCGAGATGCTCCAAAAAGCAGAAGACTACAGAAGTGGGACTTGTTGTGGGCTAAGAAAAGGATTCCAAAGCCACACACTACTGTATGTACAAACTCATGCAGCAGCTTCTTTTCCTGTTTCTAAAAAATGTTTAATTCAAATACGGTATTAGAAAATCTTCTATCTTCTTAAAAAAAAAGTGATTTTTAGCAAAATACATTCCTATATAGTGCCAACTAAAGCAACGAGCTGAGTGTTAAACCCTAACCAGACCTAAAAAATGGACGCTATTCTTAACAAATAAAACTTTGAGAAAAGTCTCACAGCTTGTTCTCAAATCTAAACCATTCACCGCTTTAAAAAGAATTCAAAAAAAGTCGTTGGAAAAAAAAAACTGTTAAAACAAAGTGGCATTAACTCCACAGCTCCATTCAGCCCGAGCTGTCAAGTTGTCTTTGTGACGCTTGACGTCTCTATTAAAAGGGGAGTTGAGGGAGAGACAGGCTCTCTCTCTGACAGCCGCTAGCTGACCCGAGCCACCCGCCGCGACCCCCCACCTCCCCAAACCCCGCCACCACCGCCATCGCCGCAACCTCCTCCATCACATTGTGCTCAGAGTGAAGCAACAGAAAGAGAGAGAGAGAGAGAGAGAGAGAGAACGAAGTGGGGGGATTGTGTCCCAGAGCTCGAGAATGCATGAGCGAAAGAAAAGGCCATCCTCAATGCCCTGCGTGCTGCTCATTCCACCCAGAGGCTAGAGAACGGTTCGAGAAGAAAAACGGTTGAAATGAGGAACAGGAAGGAAGAGATGGGGTTGGGAAAGAGGAGGAATCTGTAGTTTTGTCGTGTTCTACTTCTGTTGCAGTAGTTATGACATTCCAACGATCACACCACATTTGCCAGAGACAGAATGCTGAAAGATTAAACACCACTTATGTCAGAAAGCTGAATGTATTTGAAGCATCTTGTGATTTTATATACACAGCTTCAAATCTTTTGTAATAACTCTCACTAGGACGAAGCAATCTGAACGTAAACAGTACTTCTCATTAAACGTAGCTTCGAACACGCCAGGCCGCTCCGGACAGTTAAGTAAGGCGCCAGATAGCCGACGCGCCGTTTAATGCCGTACGCCTTCACTCAGTCACTCGACTTCTCATCAGGATCATGGTGTACAGTAATGAGCAATCTATTGGATCACCAATTCGTTTAAGCCATGTCAGAGTGAATTTAGGGAGAAATATGGTGTTCCTGACGCACCCTCAAAGAGTGTTATTAAGAAGATGGTACGGAAACTGGAAACGATAGGGTCATCGATCCCTTCTGCTGGCGGAGGCCGTCTAAAATCTCTGAGACTGGGAGGAAGTCTTAGTCGACATATCGGAGAGCCACAAAAAGGGCAAAATTGCATGTGTATCGTGTCCCCGTCGATCAGGAGCTCAAAGCAAATGATGAATGGAGAAAAGAGTCAGATACTGTCACTGGTTCCGGTACGTTCGGGAACATGGAGCGCTGCGTTGAAATGTGTCTGGCAGAAAACAGAGATCGTTTTCAGCATCGCTGGAGGTACCACAATACCTCAGTGCAGATTCAATTCGTAAGTATCACAATTTTATAAACATCCCCATTTGATGATCATTTTGAGGGGGATTTTTTAACAATTCTAAAACTAATTAACAGGAACAAATTGTTTTCTAATGTGCTAATAGTTTAGAGCACACCTACAGGATGATGACAGAATTGAGAATTTTTACCAATACAAACACATAAATGTAAAAGTAATAATAATAAAAAATATATATTTTGGCGTCAGTGTGGCGATACATGAATTAACTAAAATAATCATGATATCTAACAACCATTTTTTTTTCTCCATGTAGCTAACATGGCAAGGACATTAATAGAGAGTAAAGAAAACAGATGATTAGTTCACATGGCCGCGTCGTTATCCTCTTCGAAACAAGTTCCCGAAGTATTTTTGCGACCTTTGGAAAACATTTTAGCTATGAGAGCTGTCGAAGCATGGGTGATACGTTTACCCGTGAGGACAGTGCCTGTTGTGAGCACCAGGGTTATTTTTCAGTCAAAAAAAGTCAATAAGGAATTCATTTTTTCCCCATCTGGTTATTAAACCCTGTTGTCCTCCAGGCATCGACCAATTACAAGCTAATAACCCGAACACGGAATCGGCTTTTTCAAGGTTACAGATTTGCCCCCTTGTGCTGCAAACACACAAACACTCTGTTTTTGTCACAATGCAAATACACAAACAGGCTTCAGTGGAGAAGTACAAACCCAAGCGGGGGCGTTCGAACATTCGAACTAGTTACACACTAACAAAAACCCATGATACTATCTGTGTGATAGGCGTACAGTGCAAGAGCGCACGTTTACCCTGCTCCACCCCCTCCACCCACTGAGCGCTCAAACACCCATGCTGTGACCTCCAACCCCACTGTTATCACTAGTCACATGGCCAGGAATAGACAGCACACACAGAGTGAACTGGAGCGTTATGAGGGACGGAGAATATTCTGGAACAGAACATTTAAACCCAAATAAAAAGTAATCAGCTTATGTATTGTTTTAAAATGAGAATCAAACCCTGACCCCAAAGACCGCATTATTTTAAGGTTTTATCTGTTTTTTGCTTATTTGTTTAAAAAAAATCCCAATGTATAGACAGAGCGGTTAATTTATGGTGAATTTGTTTACGCTTCCGCTGGATCGGCGGAATTTCATTCAGAAATAAAGACAAATTAATCAGCACCTTGGACCTGCAAAGTGTACAGTGACTGACACATCGATTCAACGATTCATAAAACCGGACCGGATTTCATGCTGCATGTGTGTGTCATGCAAAGTGTGACCTTTATTGTGATATTTATCATCATTATGTATTGGTTTTATTTTTACAACTAAAGTGAAAGTGAAATTATGATAACATGCGCCAGCCTGGAGATATTTTTAAACTTCACCTAGATAGATATTTTTGGCTGCCTCAGCGTCAGCACCTAGCCGAGGGACTGAACTTCTCCTGACGTGAAGACTAAAGCGCAGTGTCTGCAATAAGCCTTTAAACGAACACGCATTACATTCGTATCGCACTCGTGTTTGGTGTAGACTGCGTTTGTGCTGGTATGGGATGCTGAGAGATGCTTTCCAAGGAGACAACGAAGCACTTCTGGAAGTCGCTCTGGATAGGAACTCCTGCCAGATACTGTACTGTAAACGCAAATGTAATTTATTCATTTGGCAGGCGCCTTCATCCAGCGGCAGGGAATCCAAGCGCAGTGCTGTTAAAGCAGATGGAAGTCGTACAAGCGCCGAGAAACCTACTGACTAGAAACTGATATAATTCGATTTCTGATTTCGATATTCAAGTGTGTAGAACAGTTGGGACGTTTGTGTGTCCGGAGAAAGGCTGCAGATTTCACAATATAATAGAGGTGGTGAAAATAATTGATTCATATCGATTGAAATGACACAGCATTCTGTGTATTTGCTTAAGTTTGTTTAAAAGTGTAACAGAATCTAATAAAAAAGATTTTTGCATTTCTTGATGACAAGTTATTCATCGATTGTCAAGGATCAGGCGTTTTACTCGCTGAATGTTCTGCTCTGATCCGTACGGACTTCTTTAAAACATTTCTTTAAAACACACCATTTGAATGTTTTACCGCGGCTAAGAGTCTCATCACCGTCCTGTGACTCATGTCTTCTGTAAATGTCAATCGCTTTTACGCCTTCATTCATGAGAAATTTCATCACAAGTCCCGGATTTAACTTGAACGCCCCTCATTTGTTTAAATGACTTATGCATTTGTTGATGTTTTCAAATTTTTAGGTTACTATTATTTATTATCGATATGATTTATTTTTGTATTTTTTTGTTAATTTGTATTTTTATTATAAGTAATCTTTTGTAGCATGTTTAATTGCTTTAGTGTTTATAGAAATGTTTATTAATTGTCATTTTATATAAATAAACAAATAAGTTATTAAAACAACACTAAACTATCTACGTGTAAGAACGAATTCTTAAAATTAACAAATAACGTTTTCATACTACAATTAAATTAGTTTTAGTGTTTTAGAAACAAACAGGCCATGCTGTTAAAGGAAAATAATCAGTGACAGATTTTTTGACTAACATCTGAGAGACAAGTTGTTCCCGTTATCGCTTACATTACAGTGCAACAGTGTTCTTTTTTGTTTTGTGGTGGTGTTTTGTTGTTGTTTTTTTTTAAACACTTAATACTGACCTACTAATGTTACACCCAGAAGTGTTTTATTTAACGCGCGTACGCCACAGCAGCTATTTAGCAACAACACAGATTTTTTTTTATTACTTAAGACGAACGTTATAGTTTTGTTTATCCATTTATGGTCAAGTTTAATTTTAAGACATTCTCTCAAAACTAATTATTACTTTATGCAGCTAAGTATTACAACTTCCTTTTTTTATTATTATTAAAATATAAAATTAGACTTCACCTTCAGTTGTTCTGCAGCAGGATAAAACTATTTAATAAACTATTTATAAAACTAATAGGTTTATACATTTATAGTATCATCACTGACTGAGGCACAATGCAAGACTATTGTTGGCAATTATTTCTGACATTGACATTTTCATATTTATATGCTGTAAGTTATGGTAAGTGGTGTTACTAAGTCATTTACGCCTACATTCCCACTGATGACTCCATCTTTCCTTAGAATATTAAGTTTGAAGTCAGGTCTAGACAAAACTGATTTCCTGAAATATCACCTGCATCATGATTTTTCTTTAAAATAATTATGTACAAACTTTGAATCAAAGCAGCTTATCAGATACAACAGTAAAATTTCATCGTAAACTCTAACGTTTGGAAAATGTTAATGTTTCCAGATTGTTTTTTAACAATGTCAACTCTTGATTTTAAACAGTGACGGCTATTTTACTCAGGTTTCACCTTGAACCTCTAATACACATTATGTATTATGTATTGTCATCAGCCACCCCCATGTCCAAATGTCATCACACCTGAAACAGTTTACTCGCCGTTTCCCGAACTGCTCCTCAGAGACATCAAATGAACCCCATTTTTGCTTTTCCTGGCATGTGTTCGCTAGATTTTGCGCTCAGAGAAAACGATTAGTATCATCCACTGGGAACTGAATCAGGAAACACTGGGTTAACTGGGTATTTGATTGAAAGAGGTTCCACCCCGCGTACATGGAAATAAATCAGCGTGAGAGTCTACAGGCGTTTCCTGGCTGTGAAAGCATCCGCAGGGAGAGTGAAGCAACGCTCTTTCAAGAGTTGATGGATTCAGACGTGTGTGTTAATTCTGCTACTTGTCCCCCATGTTGATATTTTAACCCCCCGAAATCCACCTGAATAAATACTGCACGAAAAGTACAAATGACATAAAGATGTGCAAAACCGACTCGAGTTGACATTAGCAGGGTTGTGGACGCTGCCTGGGGGCGTGGCCTGTTCAAGCTTCTTTAAGTATCGATTACAAACAGCTGTACACTTTCTCTATTTAGACATTGAGTTATTTTTGTTAAAACATTTAATACTGACCTACTAATGTTACACCCAGAAGTGTTTTATTATCGCCACAGCAGCTATTTAGCAACAACACAGATTTTCATTAGTTAAGAACGATGTCATAGTTTTGTTTATCCATTTATGTTCAAGTTTAATTTTAAGAAATTCTCTCAAAACAAGTTTTTTACTTTATGTTCTAGTAGCCATACACAAGCGGCGGCAAGGAATCGATTCAGTTATATTGGTTTAAATTTTTTTGAAAAAAAATGTAACATTTTTAAATGATTATGGCAGATGACAGAGAAAAGTGCTACTCAGCAAATTGTAGCTTTTTTGTTCAATTAAATTTTAAGTTAGATGTTAAACTGTTGTACGTAGCGTTAGTTTATATTGTCTAAATGTCGCGGTTGATTTTTAAGTGAGAAAACTAATGTTATAAGGAACGGGCTACATTTAATTATCCATTAGGGTTTTTTTTAAGTTAAAAATTACAAAAATATATATACTTAAAGAATCATGATAATATTGTATCAGGAGGTAACTGGTGATCCCCAGCCCTACTATAAGCAATGGTTCTCTCTCCAGCCTCTTTTTTATGTCTCGTGAAGTTGGGAGAACAAAATGAACACCACTCACTTGTGACATTACTGAGAAAACCCCAAAAATATTATACACTTGTTTGTGCAGAAGACTCGGTGGAAAGCTATTACAGCTAACCCTAGCGCTTGACACTGGAGACTCCTTCTATTCTTATTTAATTTACTGAAAATTTCACTATATCTAAGTAACTAAGTTGTAACTATAGAAATCACAATGACTCACAAAAAATATGAAGCTGCCTGTTGGTGCTGTTATAGAGACTTATACCAAAAGAACTGACCAATCGGAATTGAGAAATCAACAATGTTGTGGTACGAAACGATTTAAATTTCCAGTAACACTAAGAAAAACATGAAATCAGTTCTAAAGTTTTTTTTTTTTTTATCTAAAGTAATGTACTATAAGTCTTGCTCTGCCTACTTTATCTCGTAACTAATCTGTATAAAAATCCCAATTCAAATGTTGCTTTGCAGCTTTTGTATGCGAGTTGGTTTTGTAAACAGTGCTATACAAATATAACAGGGTTAGGTCATGATCTAACTATAGATGTGACTCAATGATGCTTCCATCCCACTTTCTATGCACGTGTTGCATTGTGGGAGAATATCGCCAGCTGAGACTCGCTGAGAAACGCTGACACCTGAAGAGACGAGCGCGCTGACGGACTGCTTAGTTAGCACCGAGAGACCGAGGTGTAACTTCTGTAAGGTGCAGGTGGAAACTCTGGGGCTTTCTCTCCCACACACACACACACACACTGGTGCAGCGATAAGCTCCACAAATATGGATAACATAAAATCATGAGTTAGCATCAAACATCATTAACAATCTTTATTATCGATTTTCTATTGTCTATTAATATTATTATTATTATTATCACTACTGAGGAGTCTTACAGTAAGAGTGCTAACTCAGCACTCCACTAATCTTCCGGCTCTTCAACATCATTGTTAAAGTTAAATGTGTATGGTGGAATAATAATTTATTAATAAACAAGTAAATAACATGTTATTATTTTCAAAACAATGTACACTTATAAAAGCGTTCTGTAAGTACAGGTTTATATACTGTACCGTCTGCAGAAGGAGCCTCCAGTGTTAATGCTTTCTAAAGATCATGACGTTTCCTGCTACAGATCTCAAGATCTTTAGTTCTTAGTAACATAACAAGCCACAATTTTTGGTGGTGTTGTGGATCAGTTAATTTTTTTGGTCTTGATACTTTTTACATTAAATTAATTCCATATAACAGAAGGTAAGAGCCAAAAAGAATGATCCGTCATTCAGTAATACATTTTTAAAACAAACGATTCACAAATCTGTCATTGGATCAAATTGGTTTACCGTAGGGATGAAGGGAATAGTTTTTTAATAAAAAAATTCTATCGCCCGGACACCAATGCCCTGACCACATAAAAAGAAGCTGTATTTTTCTACAAACCCCGAGGTTTGCATCATGCGGTCATGTGATCACATTCTGTTCACAACATGGCCATCAAAGAGACACTAGAGTCAACGAAGAAGTTTCCGGAAAAAATAAAAATATGCAATAAAACGCTGATCAGTGATATATACTAAGTATATCTGTTCAGAAGCATCTGTTTTTTGTTTTGTAAATCAAGAAGTGTTATTTAGTATAAATCAGCATGAAGTGACATTGGTGTGGAAATTTACGGACATATGTTTTGGCAATACATAGAGACGAACAGCCGAAACATAGTTTGGTGACAAACAGTAGGTAGTTTGGCGTGCCGTTTTTTTAGAAGGACACAAAGAAATCAACATTAAACAAAATGACGTCACAGAAACGTTTCTGTTAAACAGGAACTTGATTAACAACCGCGTGTAAGAATCACAGAATCATATCCGGGTAGGATAGCTACGTGACATAATGATGCTTACACATAACGATTTTTGTCAGGTCTTTACATCATCAGTTTCGGAGTCTGTTTTTCATTTACAAAAATGTAAAAAAAAAAAAAAAAAAACTTAACTCTAACATATTTTTAAGTCTAATTCCAGTGATGTGAAGTGTATCATTTTATTTAAAGAAAATACAAAGCGATCGGAAAAAACTAAAATCACCAGAAAGGGTTTTCAACCTAATACTGAGTAAACATCAGTGTGGGTTAAAAATAAAGCTGGATCCACTGTTTTTTCTTTTCTTTATATGAAATTCTTTTTATATTTCAAACCCAAGACAGCTTTAAAACTAGAACCACACGCAACATCGTTTGATATTTTTCATCAGAACAATCGCAGTACTGAAGGTACAGTACGGTTCTGATCCGTTGAGAAATATTTGATGTTCATGTATTCAGCGTAAACACAAGTGGAACATATTCAAAGGTTTAGTTTGAGCTTTTGCTGTACAATGGTTTATACTTTCAGCTCTGAATCCAGATTTTAGAGGAATCCACAAATGTATGTGCTACTTCAAATCTATGGAAAGTCATCGCATTACAGGAAAAAGAGCGGGAAGACTAACCAGTGTGTCATTGATAGTTTTCCTGACGACACAATGTCACGGTTTGGTCCAATCTTACTTGCAATGCAGTAAAGGAAGCTCAGAAAATTTGCAATATTACTCATCATTGCTGCTATGTAAGGGCTCTCAAATCTGGTTTCTGCTAGTCTAGTGCTGCATTCTACTTTTGTTGGTTGTTGCATTCTAATATTATCTATCTTATGTCTACTTTGTGGATTTTTATTTTTATTTTACTTTATTATGTCACTTCATTGCGAATACAGTGCATGTGTGTGTGTGTGTGTATATATATATATATATATATATTATTATTATTTTTTTTTTTAACTATCAATGCTTTCGGAGAAGTTTCTGGCACAAGAATTTCCTCTGGGGTTAATAAAGTTTTATTTTATCTTATCTTAAGATTCAATATTCCAGATTTAAAGAACTTTATTAATCCCAGCGGGAAATTAAAATAAAATACAAATAAATAAAAATATATATAATAAACTAACACAAAAACACAAACAACACCTTACATACACAAAAAAATAAAATAAAAACAATAATAACAATAATTATCATCATCATCGCCCACATTAACCTGTAAACATGAAGAGAAACAGCTGGACAGTGAGTGTTTCAGGGTGGAGTTGTGCTTTAAGGCATCAATGCAAAACTTGTTTAGGGTGCAATCATGTCACTCTCAGAACAGCAACAATGTTTACCATTTTAAAACAAACAAACAAACAAAAATAACAATAACAAGCAAACAAACACCAGGGAAGTTGTTTCAAGTAGAGAAGAAAAGCAAAGCAAAAGCATTTGAAGAATATAGGAACTGCAGACAGACGTGGTGATCTTATGCAACCCAAGAGAGCACACGCTCGCATACACACTCTCTCTCTCACACGCACACACACACGTACACTACGGATTAATAAACACACAGACCAGAATTAGCATTGAGGAAATATAAAAACGTGTTAATATTTGTATTTTTTTTTTTTTTAAATATGAATGTGTTTAGAGAGAGAACACGAGCTGCTCCGGCGTTCACACACACAAGCAACTTTCGCACATCACTAAAGCGTGTGTTTTTGTTCTTTTACACAGATATTATAACATTATGCAATAATAAATGTTACATTCCCGGACGTCTCGTTTCCTCGAAAAGCCGTTAAAAGCCGTTAAAAGCCGCCGGAACCAAGTCAACTTCACCCCAAACGTCATTCGCATACAAGTCATCTCTCGCTCTTTTTATTATTATTATTATTTATTATTATTATTTATTTCCAGACCCGAACACTAAAGCGCGTGTAAACCCTCCCGAGCCGACGCGTTCAACCCTAAACCTCTTTAATATAAGCACTCAAATTGTTTCTTACCTCCTTAGGAGTTTTTTTTCCTTTAATAGACGCCGTGTCTCTTTTTTTCCGCCTTCGTTTAGTCGTTCACGACCTCATTCCAATATGGCCCAAAGTGCCAGTGCGCATGCGCGGGCGCTTAACCTAGCCTCCCCTTAAAAAAAAGAAAAAGAAAGAGAAAGAAAAAGGCAAAAAAAAAAAAAAAACGGATCACGGTTTATGTATTTGCTTGTCTTTAGGAATTTGAGTTCGAAAATAATTCTTAACGTTATTTATGTTTATTTTCTAAATATTTGCTTGTTTTTATTGATTTATTTATTTATTTTAAAGAAATACAGCTTTACACTAGTGGCACTTTAATCCTTCAACCTCCTTCAGGTTTATCTCACTCACTTCAACCTCATGGAAATGAAAAATAAATTAATCATAAAGCGTTTCTTATAAACTCGTTCCTTTTGTGTGTGTGTGTGTGTGAGCGAGAGAGATAGAGCTCAGGAGAGATTTTTGTGTGTGCGTGTGTGTGTGTGTGTGTGTTAATATGGCGGAATATTTCACCATGCATGTGCACGAGTCTTTACTTAGTGCTAATGGCAAAACTATTTACCAAAAATTTATAAACTTAAGAGAGCGAGAGAGCAGTGTTGCAATTCAATCACTCAGTTCTAAACATAAAAGGGTTGTCTCGTGATACAAGCAACAATGTATAAATATTTACCTTTAATGTCAAAGCTGCTACATTTGTATAATCTACAATTATATTAAATAGCTAAATGATTAGTTATTAAAGCAGTTACTGCAATGCATTATTATCATCATCATCATCATTATTGTTATTATTATTATTATTATTATTATAAGGAAGGTCAGAATTGGCTAACTATGTTACTTCTATTACTCTTGTTATTGCTGTCCTTATCTAATTGTTTTTTTGTAATTTTTTCTATTTATTTGTTAATAATCAGAATGCGTTCTTTATTTCTGTCTTTATATTTCAGCACTTACAGTTTTTTTCCCCCCACAGGTAAGCCAAACAAAGGCAGAAAACGAAACAGGCAGTTACACACTGTACCACGAGATGGCGACAGAATCAACGTTTTCTATTAGTCTCTCGAGAAATGTTCAGAAGTTAGTCAAAATAAAGACAGTAGATGAACCGTGTTTCATTTAGTCCTGGTGTAACTTTATATTTATTAAACAGATTTTATTTCAAAAGGTTTACATTAATAATTTATGTATTTAAAAAATATATAACTTAGATTTTATTTAAATGAATAAATCTGGAACTGTTCTCAAAGTCACTTTAGTCAGACTCTATTTTGCGTATCTGTGTATATGCGAGTAAGCGTGGGGCTCTGACGCCCCCTGGCGGTGCGGAGTCACTAAAAAATAAAGCAAAACAAAGATAGTGGTGTCAGTCCATCACAGTGCTCTGGGTACTTACCCCCTCGCTCATCGTCTATACCGATTTCTCCTGTGTCCAGGGTCCAACAAAGCACAGGGAGAACATGCAAACTCCATGTACAGAGACCCCAAGGCGGGAATCGTAACCCTGACCCTGAAGGTGCGAGGTGACAGTGCTAAACACTAGGCCACCATACCGACATGTCACTGGGTACACCATACACCAATAAGGCCACCGTATAGTCCAAACTTTGGAATGTTGGAAGGAAACCGGAATACCCAGAGAAAACCAACCAGGTGTGGGGAGAACATGCAAACTCTGTCCACATAGACTGGAGGCCCTGATAAAATGTGAAGTTACATGCAACAAACTAACCAAACTCAAAATATATACTATATTATGTTACATTGGTCATACGTGTTAGTAGACAAGCTGTTTATTTGCTCAGGTAATGTTTTAGATCCTTTTAAATCATGGAAAATCATAAACCGAACAATGGAAATGTTTACCCATATCAAAGAATCAAATAATAATAAGAAAAGAATCACAAACCTGACTGGCTTTAATGTTTTATCGAATATACTGACATGTTCAATATAAATATATATATTTTTAAGCTTTTCAATACCTGATAAAATATTACAATTTTAAGATTTAGGACAACTGTAAAATACACTTTAATATTATTTTTGATATATTTGACTTTTTTTTGAAGAATATTTGTTCTTTATTTTCTTAATAAAGAAAATAGTACCTGTACTCAAGATAAGTGGTATAGAGGATGGATGAATGAAAACCAAGCTGTTTTAATACACAATAGACACAAATTATGACTCTGACCTTCTGGGATGAAGATGCTTTTAATTATATTGAGCTTTAAAGTGTAATAATAATAACAATAATAATAAGAACATTTCTATCTTCCCAACTGTGACAAAAGAACAGTAAACCTACCTTTGCTAAATGAACACAGCACAGCTTAAAGGAAGAAAAAAAACATGGCAAAAAAGCAAACCATTATAAAAAGACAACACTTGAAAGAAAAATGAGAGCAACACTGCTGATGAATCTCCAAAAATAATTGTAATATTGAAACACCAATTAGTAAATTGAGGGAGATTCCCAGTTCAAGACAAGGCCGGCATCTGGATTAACATCTGGACAAAGAGGGTTAAAGCTCTGAGTGGAAATCGGGAAATTATATGTTTAATAATTTTCCAATATTACACCATTAAAATGAACTCATTCCACTTTGTGAGCCTGGGAGCGACTGTGCTGTGTGTGGAGTTCAGCACTATTCTGCTCGATAAGACTCGGTGTAACGTTAATATGGTGGAACATTAACAAATATAACTGCCTGTTTGCAAAACCAAGCAAGCAGTTATACACCCTGACCACAAGATGGGAACAGGATCAATGTTTTCTATTAGTCTCAGGAGAAATGTTCAGCAGTGAATCAGAATAAAGACAGTAGACAACCGGTCCTTCATTCAGTCTTGTTGTAACTTCACATTTATATCAGAATAAAGACAGAATAAAGGGCTCCATGGGTTCAAATGTTGCTTTAATTAAAGAGTTACTTCATACTGTAGTGTTTACTGTAAAAACATATTGCCTATAATTGCTTTTATTTAAAAAAAATATATATATAAGGCTTGTTTACAATACTGATTTCTGTTTCAAGAAATGTTATTACTTTGGTTAATAGATCAGTAAGTGTGTTTTTAAAGTCACTTTAGCCAGGCTCTATTTTGTGTATTTTGAGAGTTTGCATGTTGGTGTAGCGCCCTCTGGGGAGTTACTAAGTGAAAGTCAAAGCACCAATGTTAGAAATGTTCTTTTTAATGTACAGTTTAATTTTAACACAAATTATTTACAAAATACAAAAGAAAGAGAGAAAGAGAGAGAGAGAGAGAGAGAGAGAGATGGGGTCTCAGGTACCCGAGCCAGGAAAAACACCGACTTGTCAATAGAGTAAATAAATTTTTTACTGCTGAACTCTCGGTCGAAGTTGCTGCAGTTGTGGTCAGATTTCTGCGATCAAAAAAGGGCAAACAATTAGGAAGAATTGCAGTCGTCTGTCTCGCATCTGGTAATCAAACACGAGAGCAATCATACCGTCTGCGTTATGGTTCATTAAAAATCAATTCATTTCCAATTAGACTGCATTCGCATGGGAAGAGTCATTTGACTTGATACCTCAGAGTATGCATTATACTGGCACGTGTAAACAATGCTGCTTTAGGGTTTCCACTCCACAATATTAATGTTTTGTGCAAACCCATGTTGATCTAACTGAAGACCATCACTCTGTCATTTTATATATAAACACCAAACCTTTCAGGAAGACATATTTAATGAAATGAAATGGAATTTTCTCCATTGCAACATCTGTAATCATATGGAGAGAGGGGACAAAATTTACCACACACCTTCTGGGTCTTTCAAATAACCCTAATTTTTGCCATTTATGTCCCAATATATTCTGCCATTTGGATAAAACACTAAACAGTCGTAAAGCCTTTATGCAGTCAGTGTAACTGAGTTATAAAACAATGCTCCAACTGCTGGGAGTAAAGGTTTCTAGCTTATCTAAGACCCAGGACTCTTAAACCATGTGTCTCTACATCAGTCCGCCACTTAATCAGTCAATCATTAGCTTTTGTTAGGTGTAATGATAGGATCAGAAAGTACAGAATCCCAGACTCTCTAATGCCTCGTCATGTAATTAGATTATTCACAGTGATCATGAAACCAATCACAGACTCGTTTTAACCAAACTCCTTGGCCTCCTTGGTGATCCAGTGCGGGTAGTGATGCGTGTCCATCCATGCTGATCTACTCGAACAGCTCGTCCTCATCATCACCTCTGACCGATCAGCATCTCGTAAACCAGCACCCTGAATGACCACCAATCCACTTAGAATGTGGTAAGATCTGAACCCAGACACAAAGACAACCTTGTACCAATTGAGGTGTTTTAGTGAAATATTCCAATTTTCCCTTCTCAAACCTGTTTTTTTTTTTTTTTTTTTGCATTACACATTTTAAACAGTCATGATTTACCACATGTTTATATTCCTTTTTTGGAATTCATGGGATTCATTCAGTGGTTGAAAAAGTGGATGAAATGCCAATGTGGCGGAGTAGAAAACAGTTAGTGGTTAATTACTGTACCAAATCAATCCGAGAGGGCTCAGGAAAAAAGCTTTGGTTGGAAAGGAGATCAGCTTGAAATAGAGATGGGTGTGTAAAGTCAAGATTTTAGTGCTACTGTAGTGTGGCCTGTTAGACCCCTCTGGGTATTAGAAGCACCAAATATTGATTTAAAATTATTAATGATCAAGCATGCTGACATGGCGTACCTAGGGAGAGTGAGATCGCGGTGATGAAACTTACAGCTTCGAACAAATCCGCAGAGCGATACTAAGAGGGAACATGTAGAGAAGAAAGAGTGTGTGGAAGTGCCAGATAAAAGCAGATGAAGGGTTTAAGAAAGACAAGATAAGATCAGGGAAGGATGCACTTTAAGAAACCGGGGATATAAAGGGAAAACGAGAAGAAAGCCTTGCAGGGTCAAAGTTGATTCAAGATACCAGATTAAGCCTATTGAAAATTGAGAGCTCAAATCATGTATATACTTTGGGAATCACTGGGTATAAAGAATACACACACGCATTTCTGAAAGGATACAACAATCCATAGTTAAAACAGCAATTAAGGACCAGATCATCAAGTTCATCTCCTAAACACCCTTTTTTCAGGGTACTGTACAGACAAGTGTCTCGTTCTTCTGGTTGTGCAGTTGTTTATGAGGAACGATGTCAGTCACTCACGTGGCTCTGTACAGATTAAACCTGCCTTTATCCTGAATGTGACACATCAAATCTCCATCTCCATTTAGATACTCCATCACAAAAAATCTGCAGGTTTTGTTCCACCATTGACTGGTATTTGGAACTGGTCATAAATCCCTCCATCTTGCCCAATGCCCCAGTTCCAGCTGAAGTTAAACCCCCCCAAATCATGATGCTGCCACCACCATGCTTTACTATGGGTATGGTGTTGTGCAGTGTTGTTTTCGCTCCAAACATGCCTTTTGGAATTATGGCCAAAATTGTAACTTTGTTTTCATCAGACCATAACACATTTTCCCACATGGTTTTGGGAGACCTCAACTGTGTTTTTTGCTAGATTTAGCCAGAAATCCTTGAAGCTCCTTTAATGTTGATGTAAGCCTCTTGGCAGACTCCCTGACCAGTTTTCTTTTCATCTTTTCATCAATTTTCTTTTCAAAGAGTTCCAGGGGATGTCACTGTTGCAACATATTTTCTCCACTTGATGATGACTGTCTTTATTGTTTTCTTTTGGTATATGTAATGCCTTAGAAATTCTTTTGTAACCTTCTCCTGACTGGTAGCTTTCAACAATGAGATCCCCCTAATTCTTTCAAAGCTCTCTGCGGATCAGGGCTTTTGTTGTAAGATGCGACAAAGAAAATGTCAGGAAAAGCCTACTTTAACAGCTGAACTTTAATTGCCATTAATCAAAGGTACTTTAAATGATGGCATGTGTACTGACTCCTATTTAACATGAGGTTGAATGTAATTGCTTAATTCTGAACACAGCCACATTCGCACTTATAAGAGGGTGTGCATATTTATCCAACCACATTATTTCAGGTTTAGGTCACATTAAAGGTGAAAAAAGTTGAAATTGTTTATTTTGGTCTCATTTTTTTTTTAACATCACAAAAACTTGGCATTTTAACAGGGGTGTGTAGACTTTTATATCCACTATAACTGTTGCAGCAGTTAGTTATTGTGCATTTTTTATTAGAAGGGTGAGAAATTCTTGGTTAAAATACAGTATAGGCATGGCGGTGCGGAGTTGCTTAGTAAAAGTCTTTTTATTTTGTAAAAGTTTAAAAACATGCAGTGTTAGAAAAGTAGAATGTTAGTTTGTTGTGCAGGTCTCTCTACACAAAAAATCATGTAACACGACATCTACACTCTACATGCTTTCAGCTTCTTTTAGTAAACAGTGGCATGCTGGGAAACATTAAGCACACTGTAGGCAATTTGGAAATACCAGTGGGCTTTTCCTATAGTCTGGACGTTGGACCATGGAAGGAAACCAGTGTACCTATAAGAAACCCACAAAGTACAGGGAGAGCATGCAAACTCCATCCACACAGACCAGAGGTGAGATTTAAACCCCCAACCCTGGAAGCAGTGTTTCCAACTCCTCAGTAAAGAAAGGAGCCATTGGCTGACCTAAAAATCGTTGAATAACATCATCGCGTAATTTACATAATGTCATAACAAAAAGTGAGTAGGTAAAAACACCCTAAATTATTATAACTAGTGTTAAAATAATAACTCGTGGTAGAGGCATGTTTTGCTTTTGTTAATTGTATAACAAAGAAAATAAATAGATAGAATACAAAAGTAACATAGAGGCTAGAGTGTTAATTAGTTAACGTTAGATTTTTTTTTTTTTATGTTACAATTCCAAACCTTCCCTTAAAAAAAAGTCTAAGAACGGTACGGTACAGACACATCAAAGTCTCCAAAAGTCTCCAGTAACCCCAGAAAAAGACGCTAGATTTGTCACTAGTCGCTTTTTTTTAAAAAGTGTCGCTAGAGGGGTCTGAATACTCGCTAAATATAGCGACAAAGTCGCTAAGTTGGCAACACTGCCTGGAGGTGCGAGGCAACAGTCCTGACCACTTCCCACTACCCCTATTATTATTATTATGGTATATAATGGCACATTGGTCATACTGTAAATGTAAGTTTAGTTGTTATTAGTCTTTCATGTGCTCCCTATTTCAATTCAATTCAATTTTATTTGTATAGCGCTTTTACCGATTTACATCATCACAAAGCAGCTTTACACAATCAAAAGAATTAAGTTTGTATGAAATGTGTATGAATCAAAATTATATGATTGTCCCTGATGAGCAAGCCTAGGATGACGGCGACAGTGGCAAGGAAAAACTCCCTGATGGTAATAGGAAGAAACCTTGAGAGGAACCAGACTCAACAGGGAGCCCATCCTCATCTGGGTGAAAACAGATAGCAGGGATTGATGTGCATAATAATATGCGAGACTGGAAGTTCAGTATAAAAGGAGATGTGTAGGATTAAAGTCCAGTTTGTTCCTGGAGGCTCAGGTAGACTGTGAAAAATTCCAGTCCTGAACTATTGAGCGACTGAAGTCACAGGTCCTATTTAACTTGGCACAGGTTTTATGGCCAAAACTCTAACTTGCTTATTATTGACCTTTATGATTTTTTTAGCTTTTAAATTGATCAAAAGATTTTCAGACTTTACAATACATTCGTAATCATGCTGTTATTTCTAATAATTCAAAAGGTATTGTTTGAATAATAAGTAATAGACACACATAATGACTGGCCTTCTGGGATAAAGATGCTTTAATTATATATAGCTTTGAAGTGTAATAATAATAATAATAATAATAATAATATAATAATAAAAAAAGAACATCCTTATATTCCCAACAATGACAACAGAACAATATACATACATACCTTGTATTTATATATATTTGTATATACACAATCATAATTCTTTTTTAAAACACCTGTTTAATAATATTATATATACTACATTGCAATTATTCAATAATTCAGATATCAAACCTCCACCCACTGTTTATTCTGTAGCAAAATCTAGTACCATTGATTATAGCAACAATTCATTTGAGAGTGTAGTTTCTATAATATACTGTAAAGGAGTGTGTTTATGGAATAGCAGGCAAGATTTTAGCTCCATTTACTGTATGGAGATGGTGGAAAAGTCACTCCATGAATCCAGCTTCATAGAGCATTCAGAAGCGAGCCATTATAAAGGGGCAAAACTAGTAAGAAACACTGTTGATAAATCTGCAAAATCACTGTAATATTGAAACAAAGCAGCGAAGTAACATTTGAACTTTTTTTTTTTTTATTACAAAACCAGAATACAGTACGTGATCTATAGTTCATTTGAGAGAGAGAGAGAGAAATAGAGAAGGGGTCTCGGGTACAGCACTGATGGATGTGTTTCACTTTTGTAGAATGATCTCCATCTTGGGGTTGATGAACGAGAAGCCGGCGAACCCCGACTGGTCCATGGAGTCGATCAGGTTCTTGTCGCCGTGTGAAAGGCGGGGCTTCTCGCTCAGGAACTCTCGGTCGAAGTTGCTGCAGTCGTTGGCGGATTTCTGCGATCGGAGGAGAGAAAACGATTAGGAAGAATTACAGTCATCTGTCTCGCATGTGGTAATCAAACGTGAGAGCAATCATACCGGCTGCGTTATGGTTCATTAAAAATCAATTCATTTCAAATTAGACTGCATTCGCATGGGAAGAGTCAATTAGACTTCCTTAAAGTATGCATCATACTGGCACGTGTAAACAATGCTGCTTTAGGGTTTCCACTCCACAACCTGACAACGCAATAAAATTTATCTTTTAAACAAAAGACGATCATTCGGTCATATATAAACACCAAAACCTTTCAGGAAGACATATTTAATAAAACGGAATGCGAGTTTCTCCATCACAACCACGAAGTATAGATTTAAACACAACCAAATGCCTCCATCCATCCATCTAGGAACCTCTGTAGTCCAACAAGGGACTGTGGAGGCCATTGATGACCATTGTATTTCTTCCCAAATCATGACTATGTTAGGACCTCTGGTCGAAATTCACGCACTACCGGAAATTTAGAAACGGCAATTAGCCTAATCTGTATGTCTTTGAAATGTGGGTGAAACTGGTGTACGCTGAGAAAACCAAGCAAGAACATGCAAACACACAGACCCGAGCCAGGGATCAAACCTGGACCCTGGAGGCACAAGGCGACAGTACTAACCACTAAACCAGTGTGCTGCCATTCATATGTCTAGTGGAGACAAAACTAACACCACACTTTGCATAACCAAACTAATCAGCCAGCCTGAGTGGAAATAGAGAAAAACTAAGTGGAAAGATGCCACCTCACCCACCCGTGCCCAGTGGCTCAGGGATATTATGTCTTGTTTGTCCCTTTTACTCAATTCAGGCTTGTAACTTCAACAGGGGTGGGGGCCCTGAGTTCATCTTCCTTTTCATTTGGGTCTTAACTTAAATTGACTGCACTAAATGACTGCACATTTACTGTTCACTGGTTCAGAGACTATTTCTCAGAGTAAGAAAGGAGTTGGGAAAGGGGTGGCGTGTCCTTACAAGCTAACAAACAAAGACTGTATCTGCTTCTTCGATATGTCCTGGAAATCTAATGTACTTAAAACGTACACTACATGTTCATCTTGTCTTAACTAAGCAATTTTTTCACCACTTACTGTATGTCCCAATATAATCTGCTATTTGTATACTTGAACCATGTGTCTATACATCGGTCCGCCACTTAATCAGTCATTCATTAGCTTTTGTGTGGTGTAGTGATAGGATCAGTAACTGAAATGAAATGACTCGTCGTGTAATGAGATTATTCATTTTGATCATGAAACAAATCACGGACTAGTCTTTACCGGGCTGATATTTTGTTAAAGATCGTACCACTTTAGGTTTGAAGGGGGGAGGCAACTCTCGTTTCTCAAGTAAAGGCCAGTTGATCGTCTTGAAGAACGGATGTCCACGAATGTTCCCCACGATGCCAAGCCGGCGGGTGGGATCCCGCTCGAATAACTAGAAAAAAAGGGAGTGAACATAACAGTTTTAAAAACGCTAATTAGCCACAAAAAAGACAAATATTCAGCATTATAGAGGCACATCTCTTAGTTAAAAATTTAAATTCTAACCTGCTTTATATACAGATTTTAAAGTAAAAACGTACATTTTTAAACAGCAATAAACAGATGTAAAACGACGGACTGGATGGATATTGCTTTTAATCGCTTAATTACCTTCTCCAGCAGGTCCTTGGCCTCCTTGGTGATCCAGCGCGGGTAGTGAGGCGTGTCCATCCTGATCGACTCAAAAAGCTCGTCTTCGTCATCACCTTGGAACGGCGACTGGCCGATCAGCATCTCGTAAACCAGCACTCCGAACGACCACCAGTCCACAGAGAACGTGTATTTCTGCCCCAGTAAGATCTAAACACGGACACAAAGACAAACGCATACCATGTTAGGCTTTTTACTGAAACCTGTTCAGAAAACATTTGAACCAGCAGGATTATATTCCATAGTATGTCAAGTATTCTCTTATGTCAAGGTATGATGCACGCACATAAAACTACGCAGGCATTTGGTTTTGTTTTCATGACCTCACTGACTTTTATTAAATAAAACCAGGTGCTCTTGGATTACCTCTGGTGCAATGTAATCAGGCGTCCCGCAGAAAGTGGTGGCACGAACTTCTCCAACCACGTTCTCCTTACACATGCCAAAGTCTGCGATCTTGATGTGGCCGTCCTTGTCTAACATCACGTTATCCAGCTTCAGGTCCCTTAAAACACAAATGCGCGCAAAACACATTAGAGAGCACATTACAACAGACAGACAGACAGACAGACAATTTTATCAATTCCAAAGGAAATTTCAATATACATTTAAAACAACGTTATAACACTGACAAAGGATTCCCAGCTCCTCACCTGTAAATGATGCCTCTGGAATGAAGGAACTGCAGGCCACAAATAATCTCAGCAGCATAAAACCTGCAGTAAAAGAAAGAAAGGGTTGAAATTAACATTCCTCTACTACACATTGTACATGCAAAACGCCCAAACAAAGTCTATACTTCAGCACTTCTGTTCAAAATTCAAGCCTATTCAAAAGATCATATTAAAGGGCTGAGTATCCTTATTAGGGGCACCTGCAAATGCAGTAGATTATGTGCTTTTACTTTAATAAAGCATTAAATCCACGCTTACATTAGACTCAGCCAGTTAATAAGCACTTAAATACGGACATGCAGATTCCTGATGGAACACTGGTGTCTTCTTTTATCTTATTGTTTTGTCTATGAAACAAACATGATTTAACCGGTATAAACCATAAGAAACTGCAATCCTTGAGCCATTAAAAAAATAATAATAATAAAATACTGATATACAGTATGTACAAGTTTAAAAAGTGTCCTGCATTGTACTGTAATGGGTATGCAGCATTTCTGAAAGCGTACGACAATCCATAATTAAAGCAGCATTTAGTGAAGGACCAGATCGTCAAGTTCGTGAGATAATCCCCTAAACGCTCTCCTAATTTTAGTTGTTTATGAGGAATGATGCCAGTCACTCACGTGGCTCTGTACAGATCGAATCGGCCTTTATCCTGAATGTGAAACATCAAATCTCCTCCGTTTAGATACTCCATCACGAAAAATAAGTGCTCCTGTGCATGCAGGGAGATGGAAAGTGGATTAGAACAAAACATTAAACAAAGCAATAAAACGCTGACACTGTTCCACTAATGTGAGTAATTACAGACCGATACTCAACTCATAAAGAAACTATTTGATTGTTGAGCAAGAAAGACTGGTATTTCCATCATGTGTAGGCGACAGTTTTATTAATTATACTTAATTAAACCTAGTTCTGAGCCCGAGGTTTACAAACATGACACATAACGAAATGATCCATTCTGTAGTAGCTTCTGTTTGATCCAAGAACCATTACTGCACCTTGGTCTGGATGGTGGAGTAGAGGTGTGTGAGGAAGGGGTTTTCCCAGGCTAACGCGAGCACCCTCTTCTCCACCATAGTGCACTCCACGTCGTCATCCATCAGCACCACGTCCTTCTTCAGCGCCTTTATTGCAAAGAATTCGCCTCGTCCCTTCAGCTCAGCCAGCAGCACCTAGGGCAGGAAAACACAGTACGTGCTGACGTTTCATCAGGATCGAACCAGTCGTGATCGAGCGCATGTCGGCGTCGAGGCGTCTTCAGTAGTTTGCGTGTTTCTGTTCTGTGCGGGTTCTGTTCTCACCTTGCCGAAGCTGCCTTTTCCCAACACTTTGTGGAACTCAAACTGCTCGATGGAAAGGCATGTGGAGTGTGATCGGTGTGGGACGGGGGAAGGTGTAGGAGTTTGATCCCACAGTTTGTCATACGCAGTGTTATCTGGAAAAAAAACAAAAACAAAACAAGTCAATAAATCATCAGCAGTGTTCGGATGCATTTGTACGTGTTTAACTTTTAATATACGCAATTGAAAGAACACGTAGAAAAGTCAAGGCGTACCGTTGGGGTCCAACGGCACACGCTTGGCTACATCCTGATAGATACCGATGTCTGAGAGAGTCGGATCGGGACGCTTCGTGGACGATTTCTGAGCGGAACACAATCAATAACATGGCGTTAAAAATCATTTCATCATCACCACCAGGCACCATGAAGTCATAGGGTGGGCAAATTCAAAACAATAGGAACTGAAGTAAGTAGCTTCAGGTGCATTAACAGTATTAAGTGTACTGTACGTCATGCATGGGTCACTTACTATGCTAACTTGAGTCAGAGCTTCAGCTAGAAGTTTCTGGTTTATACCACAGAGGTTGGCTACTTTGGTCTGGCATTTGTGGTGGACGTTCATGGCACAGTCTAAACAGAGAGAGAAAACAAATTTTTCAGTTAAATAAAGTGGTGTGGGAGAGAGAGAGAGAGAGAGAGAGAGAGAGAGAGAGAAAGAGGAAGCAAGAGGGCAACAGCACTTAAGCTTTGGGGGTATATTATATATCACAGGACGTCTCAAACATAATATTTAAATTCCGGAACGATTGCTGATAAGAAAATGACTTTACCCTAAGGGGTTGTTATGAAAATGCATGGACCAAAAAAAAAAAAAAAAAAAAAAAGCTTCCCTTTTTCCCCCCAAAGCAGCATGGCGTCTGCCGTTGCTAAGCAACCGTGAGCAGCGCGCTCCATGATGACAAGGAATTTGCATGATATTTAAATGGATGTCCAAGAATGAAAATCCCTTGCATTAAACTCTGCTAAACTAAATTTATTTGTGGACGCAAAGGGAAAAGAAAATGACGTCTTTTGGGTGCTTCCTATCCTTCGTGCACAAAGAAAACAGAGAATTGAAGCAGCTGATCTGACGGGTGAAGCTGATTGGTTGGTTCTTGTCACATGACCTCCGTTGCACTTGAGGCATTCTGAAAAGTTTATCTCGCTGCAGCATGGACGTCGGTGTTAAAAAGTGTCCAGTGTCATGTCAGTGTCGCTCTCTATTGTGCACGTCTCCATTTAAAATAACACAACTAAGCAGGCAGAAGCACGGCCCCCAAGACAGCAGCGTTGCATGGGAAATGACACCTAAACCTTGGCGAAAAAAAGGGTGTGGCTGCTAGACAGAGACATTGACCTTTTCTTTCCATATCTGAGTTGTGCAAGTGGACTTTCTACAGACAGCTTATACTCAAGCACTTTCAATATCATTCAAAACAAACTGATAATACGAGTATTTAGCACCTGAGAAGTGTAGAAGAATCTCATCAGAGTGTAACAATCAGCCTTAATAGCCTACGTTGAAACACAGTACAGTACGTGAGAAAAGCAATGGAGCAGACAAAGCGAAAAGAGATACATGGACAACAGACAGACAGACAGACAGACAGACAGACAGACAATAAACGTTTCCCACCTTCACACTTAAGGCCCTGCTTGACCATTCCCCAGAGCAGACTCCCGCAGTGATCGCAGAAGGTAGGACTCATATAGTTGTGCGTCTTGAAGCGATGCGGCATGTCGATCTTGAAGCGCTCTTTCTGGAACTGTGGATACACCGAGGAATCAGAATTTACAGGCCAATTTACAACCACCACAGTGATTTGGGACGTAGCCTTGACCGCGCTGCATGGTGCCTTCCTAATGAACAGAACCACTCGTCTCTATCTACAAGTACGTCCTACCAGACGCCTATAGCCCTGAGAAGCTCAGGTACCAAGTAGTGACTTTCGTCTATAAAACACATCGTAATTCTTCCCCAAACGGAACTTTGGCTCATCAAAAATGTAGCACAGTGACCCTGTAGCTACCTCGCTGACACTCGGTTCACAACAACTGAGCTGCTCGGGCTTTAAGAGCTTCTCCTGATTGATCACCAGAAGACTCTGATCTTTGTGAGTCTATAGGCTTAAAGGCCGTCCTTCTGGAACTCGACCCTTTCACTTCCAGGCCGGTCCTAAAACTTCTTAACATACAGTAATACGCTGACATTTTCCATAAGGTGACTGATTGATCTTTAGGATTAATGGGAGGAGTCTACAATATCAGAAGTAAAGCTCTTCAAAAAATTTTTTTTTTTTTTGTTCATGGTTTTGTGGGTGTAACTACACCATAACTTGCTTTACTCATAACGCTTTTGTCGTTATCGCTTCTCAGGTAATCCCGCCCACATCAGATCAGTTAGCCACATCGTTAGCATGGAAAGGAACATTTAAACTGGTGTTTTGGGAGTGGTGTGTGCAATGTTACTGCTTACCATCTCACTTCTGTTATTTTAACACATCTCTTCCTTCATGCCTAATTTATTTTCACTTCCTTTTTTTCCATAATTGTGCGGTATCCTAAAACCATCTCAAACTACCTGCTAGCGATTGCAATCAATCCTACCGGCTGGAGGTTAATCTACTAGCCAATGGAATCACAAGCACTTTTCCCTTTTCACCTAAAGGAAATTTCAAACAGTCCCATGATCACCACCATGTGCTGTGGGGCTGACAGGAGATACCTTACTGCTCACGTGTGTGTGTTTGCTTTACAGATAAACGGCGGGTTAGTCTTTACCACGGTGTCTCGGCTGTTGGTCGCCGTCCCTGTGCACCTCCCGATGATCTTATCAATGCACTTCTTGTGAATGGCCGCATTGCACTCTGGGAAAAAAAGAGGGAGAGACAGAGGTTATACCAGGTGAGTAATACATAATAAGTGAAATAATATTACTGTGTATAATAAGGATTAATACATGGTCCAAATTAGCTGGTCAGTTATGATTATACTGGAATTTAAATGTTTTAAGACCAGATTTTTTTTTTGTGTTAGGTGAATATTTTTCATTGGTTAGGAATAAAAAAAACTTGGCATCACCTAATTTGCATGAATTCACACAATAAAAAAAAGAGAGAGAAAAAAAAAAAAGAGTACAAAACATGCTAAACATGCTGATGTGTTACTTAAGCGTGGTTTTACATATTAAATGTACTAACCATGTATGTGTGTGTGTGTGTGCGTTTCTACAGTATACAGTATATATGCATGTGTAGGCGAGACATACAAAACACTCACGTCTGCATTTGTAGCCCTGTTTGTTAAGCCCCCTGTAGGTGGACAGAGAAAATGTTAGTGTGTGAGCTACAGTAAGGCTTCATCTGTCAAGATTAAGTGAAACTACAACCATGCGCACGCACACACACACACACGCATACACATACTACACAAAAGAAATAGCTCAGGGTGTTTGAAGTCACTTAAAAAAAAAAACAGAGGAATGCTTCAGGGCCTGTACAGACACTCACTCCTCCTTTCTCTCACACACACATACTGTACACACAGGCATGCAATAACAGCGGTGTTTTCTACAGATGATGTTACAAAGCAGGAAGTTCATTATAGTTTAGATTATCAGGTACAATAAATTTTTTTTTAAAAACGCTGATTGCAGTAGATACAAAACAATAGTTTCCATTGCTTTCGTTGATATTTGATGAATAGTGCACTGTTTACTAAGAACTGTGTTTCTTTATACCCGTGTTAGTCATAGCAAATCTAGCTGTCCACGCACTCCTCCGTTCACTACCTTGTTCGCTCACTCCTTCATTAACTACCTTGTTCACTCACTACTCTAGTCACTACCTTGTTCACTCACTACTCTAGTCACTACCTTGTTCACTCACTACTCTAGTCACTACCTTGTTCACTCACTACTCTAGTCACCACCTTGTCCACTCACTACTCTAGTCACCACCTTGTCCACTCACTACTCTAGTCACCACCTTGTCCACTCACTACTCTAGTCACTACCTTGTCCACTTACTCCCTCCCTCCCTCCCTCCCTCACTCCCTCCCTCACTCCCTCCCTCACTCCCTCCCTCACTCCCTCCCTCCCTCCCTCCCTCACCCCCTCACTCCCTCACTCCCTCACTCCCTCACTCCCTCACTCCCTCACTCCCTCACTCACCAGACAAACTCTCGGCAGACGGAGCAGAACGTAGGCTGTTTGAAGAACGTGGCGAGGAACTCATGGTTTTTGATGAAGTGAACCTTGGCCTGTTTCATGGCTCCTCTTCTTCGATTGAGCGTTAAAGCGCCGTCCTCTTCTTTCTCCATGATTGATGCTTTGCTTTCTGAAAGACAGTTCGATTGAGGCATTATGGCATAACATTACACTGCAAATTAAGGGAGTTTTTTTTTTTTAATAATGAGATTGTTCAAGAATATAATCACTATAGGTCTTCAGAAGAGTTTCTCTGCACCTGAGTATTAAAGTAACACTCAAGAGGTCACCAGCGTTTAAGACTTACTGTATGTCCAGGTTCAATTATCACAGATTCAATTATCACAGATTCTCAAACAGCACAGAGAAATGATTTTTTCGCATATCCCAGTAAGGAAGCTGGGGTCAAAGTGCAGGGTCAGGCAGGATACAGCGCCCCCTGGAGTAGATAAGTCTTGCTAAAGGTGGCAAATTAGGCAGTGTTGGGGGTTAAACCAGTTACCCAGAAGATGCCATTCACACTTGTGCTTTAATGAACTAGATTCTTAATATAACCAGCTCATATCTTGACTTTGGGTTCAATAAATTAAGCAAACAATGAAGCATGGTTAAGCGATGCGCTTAAGAGGTCTGCACTGGCTGCAAAAGTTTTGAGCCCCCAATCCCACCTTCCCAGCCCACGCTGAAAGGAAACAGACAATAACATACCACCGTTTCACTCACTCAGAGGGGAGTTCCAGTGTATTGTCAACCGAAGCCAACATTGCTATTCACACCCCCTCAACGTACCCACTGACTCATCTGTTCCCCCCACTGAGTTTGCAAAACCCTCAAAGCACAGCCACCTCTTGATTCGTTGCCAAGCGTCATTCTTATTTTTTTTCCCCTTTCCTGAAGTCACGACTTACTTGCCAGTTGTGTAAAACTTCACATTATACGGGGACAAACTTGATCTGTAACTGTGGTGCATTTCTTTTAGCGTGCACTGTACATACAACGTTTATAATACGGCCGAGCGAAAACGATACACGCAACAGATTGTGGAAGCGAAACTGGGCCTCTGACTCATAAGACAAGTAATGTAAACAAATAAATAGCATTATGGGATGCAGCTGATGGAGAAGATTGTCTTCGAGGTCAAGACGGAACAAAGAAGGGAAACGACAGTGTTGAGCGATATGAGAAAAGAAACAACAGTAGAAAGTAAGACGTGAGACAGCGGAGGCACAGACACAGCCAAACATTATGTTCCACTGCATGGCCTGTTGAAGGAACACAGTGTTTGGCACGCGCGAACAGTACAGTATGTGTGTGTGTGTGTGTGTGTGTGTGTGTGTGTGTGTGTGTGTGTGTGTGTGAGAATGCGAGTGTGTTTTGGATTAGATGCTGCAGTCGGGAGGCCTGCTCGCACTCAGGACAGAGCGGAGGCCTGTTCAGACATGAGCTCTATAAATAGGCATGACTGTGCCTCTTTTCAGGAAGCCTATGAACAGGGGTGGAACCAGCGTCTCAACCATTCCACTGTACAAACACTCCAGTACCACTACACACACACACTCCACATGCACGGTCCTAGCCAGTGCATCCAGTGCCAAAGCGCCCCATACTGTACATTCCCGCAGCAACCCCATGCTGTTTGTCCTCAACTTCTAAAAAAGCATAAACTTTAAATCTCCTTTTTTAATCCTATAAAACTTCATTCTCTCACACACTTGGTGCTGCTTTATTTTCTTTCTTTTTTTTTTTTTGAACTTTTATCACTCAGGAAGCCTGAGCCGGAATGATAAAGGTGGTCCTATCACTGTATCACCACTAGGGTGCAGTACAGAAGTGGGTGTATTTAACATGTACAGTTGCCAGGGGGGTGAGCAATTTTATTTTAAATGTATAAAAGACATAAACGTGCTAATCTGTTACAAATTCTGTCGTTACTATTTACATATTGTTGTTATAATAAAGGTTTAAACATCAAACCTCATCCTAGGAACAAATACAAGTCTAATTAAACGTACCCATGTTACAAACTTGTTTGGGTCAGTGGAAAGCCAAGCGAAGAGAGTTTCCTTTTTTTTTTGGTGCAAGATTTAGTAAAGACACAGCACCGTGGGTTCCTGGAATGTTAGCAAGGACGGTCGCGAGAGGGAAACAGAGCCATTTTCAGTTTTAATTTTTAATTTTTAATGCAGCAGATGCCAAGAGGAATCATAAATAAAATTATATGTCAATTGTCTGCTTATCTCATATTTCTACCCAATTTTCATGTCTTCTCTAAATGCTTTGATTCTTTTTATAAACACAATTATGAATCTTAGTCTTGGAAATCTGCAATGTTGGTAATATTTTTGAGTGACTGGAACCGATTATCTGCAGGCACGTTATTTCTTATGGGAAAATATGTTTCGCAAGTGTCCCTACACACCAGAGTCGCTGCCTTCCACGAAGAACTGCACGGACATCATGACCTTCCCAGAGGGCTGCAGGTCGACCCAGAATTCTGCTCGGCCGTTGCCCTTTTTGCAGCGCTCCGCGAGCACCGAAACGCCCACGGTGGCCTCGGAGAGAGGCTCCTCGGGCGTCTTCATAAGCAGAACCTGGATCACGCGGCCTTCGTAGATATGAGCGTCGAAGGTGGAGTTCCATGCCGGGTACATGGTGGGCTTCCTCTGGACCAGAGTCTTTCCCCGTTCTGAAGATAAGGGAGAGAGAGAGCGAGAGAGAGAGAGAGAGAGAGAGAGAGAGACGAGATAGAAAGTCCATTCAAAAGCTAGCTCAGGATGTAAAAATAATAATAATTGCTGCGCGTTACAAATGTTTTTTTAATTTCCACTTAATAGGGGCTCTCCGGCTTATAAGGCACATTTCTAACTCATTATATCCTTTAAGTAATTTTTAAATCCTTTAATAACCTTCCATTATAAGACTGTTGCTATGGTTACATCTCAAACATGGAAAGCATCTTCTACATTTGCATCCACTGATGTCTATAAATATTCCTCCCTCTGTAAAGGTTTTCTTCTCGTAATATAAAAAAAGTGCATGATAGTAAAAAAGTATAAAGAATATCTAGCCTTAACCTTAATCAGGCTTGTTGCCATGGTTACCCAAAATGTAGTAACATGATTTATAAACTTTGACATCATTTTTTTATTTCCACGGATGAGAAGCAGCCAATCAGAATCATGATGATGCCATTTATTCTAAAAAATATCCTACAAGTGCTTAACAGTATCGCTATGCATGTGTGTGTTTTTGCGGTTTATGCATGTTCGCTTTACTCCGACGTATACCGACCTGTGCTGAGAGACTCCTTCATCTTGATGGCACAGAACGGTGCTTCGGTCATAGTTGGGAGGCTCCCCAAATTATAATCGTTAAAGGCGATCCGCAGGAACGGAGCCATGGCGAGTGCGCACCTGAAACAGAGACACAAAGATCAAACAGATGTTCGTGCAGCTGTGAGCAGAGCTGGAACTATGCACAGGAAATGTCTAAGGAGTTGCCACAAAAAATAGAAAAGAGAGAGAGAGAGAGACTTCCACATTAGATCGGCCCACGCAGGAACCGCTCACACGACAGCGAAAGCCAATTTTTTTCATTTCCTTTATGATAGCCGTGGATTAACTGTACGTGTGATGCGTTTCGTTTAATGTACGCTGGAAGAATCAGCTAAATCTACGAGACTCTCGTACATCATCTGCAGAGCCGAAAAATGAGATTATGTAAAAATGTATTAAATAAGTAAAAATAAAGGTGCTGATGCCATATAAAACTGTTAGCAAGTATAACTTAAATGTGTATTTCGAGTTAACCGTTCTGTGCCATCAGGCTTTCGTCATTTTTTTTGTTCCTCTTCCTTTTGTGAAAAGAGAAATTTCACACATTTCTGCAATCTGCCTAAAAGACTTTTTCCTGTGTTTGCATCAGCTTCATGGTCTTCAATGAACAAAAAAACTTAAAATAAAATTTAACAAACGCCTACAGAGACTTCCGTTTCTTAGACGGAATTTTCTAAATGTGTAATATAACCAAAGTCGGACTGATCTGCATTCCTCACGGCATTAAAGCTCAAACCACACCCACGCACGCCAAGTGCACACGCTTAAGTAATTCCACAGCCGTAGCGTGTCACAACCAGCCTTTACGCCATTTCATAACGACACAGATTACAGGTCAGATATGCAAAGGATGCCAAAATCATCTACTCATATGATAAGGGATCTTATGACTCAGGAAATTTACAAGGTGAATTTGGACGTCGGTAAAAATGATGAAGCAGTCTAGAAGCTCTGACTGGAGGGAAAAAAGGACAGCTTGCAGCAGAGGAAGCTGATCCTGGGTCAGTTCTCATGTTCATGTGCAATTTAAGTAACACAGGTCTCGGATCAGCTCGAGAGTTCGGAAGCTGTTCCCAGCTGAAACCTGTTTAGCTGATCTAAGAACAGCTCACACATGCACTGCACATAAGGAAGAAGCCAAGCTCTAGACCAAATCTGATCTCAGGTCAGCTCACAAGTTTACAGGTAAAGTTGGAAGGTTGGAAAAAGTGAGATCAAACAGATTCATTGTGCTCAAACTAGCACAAATGCTGTGAGAAGCTGATCTCAGATCTGTCCTGAACTTCACTTGCATGAAAATAGAACCACAAATGCTGTAAGAAGCTGATCTCAGATCTGGTAAATTTAGAAGCTGATCTCAGATCTGCTGTATTTTTAACCAACAGAAAAAAAATCAACACTGTAGATGTTGAAGGAAGCTGATCTCAGATCTGTTCTGAATTTCACTTGCATAAAAAAAAAACAGCAACTGGAAAAACAACAGTACAGACAGATGCAGTCTGTAAGAAGCTGATCTCAGATCTGCTGTTGAAGCTGACGCCAGATCTGCTGTATATTTATCTAGCATGAAAATTCAAAGGCATGGATGTTGCAAGAAGCTTTATCTTAGATCTGTTCTGAATTTCATTTACAAAAAATACACAGTAAAGACACTGTAAGAAGCTGATCTTAGGACTGACTACCATGACAAACAACTGCAAGCGGCTGATCCCAGATTTTATTACCTCATAACTGGATTCAAATCACAGTGTAGATAATGTAAAGAAGCTGATCTCAGATCAGTTCTGAAAAACATCATGGAGGCTGATCCTATATCTGCTGTAAACTGGACACTGATTCCAGATCAGCTCAGAAGTTTACTCTCATTTATACTGACGTGCGTTTTTTTGTGAGACTCATACTGATTTTAGATTAGAACAGAATCAACGAGTTCTGGTTTTTTTCCCCCGTTGCTATGGTGAGGACAGCGTGACGACTGAGCGGCAGATTTCCAGACAACATTTTTTTTTGCCTGAACTGTCACTTCCTTATTAGCATAGACCAGTTTCCCTGGAGCCCAAAACGTCTCGGTTCTGTTCACAAAAAGCTCTTAAGCTCAATGTCAACACCGTCTCCGTCTCCGTCCCCCACTCAAGAAGATTTCAGCTATGCAGCAGAAAAGACAGAGGTTTTTCCAAAGCAATGAGACACGCAATAATACTGCAGCACCCACTGATACAGTGTGTTTACATCAGAACGTAGCGCTGGTAGCAGCAGGCGGACATCAAAACGCCTAAAAGGGACATGAGAGTAAGGAGGACGGAACAACTCGGGGTGGGACGAGCGCTTGTCCGCCCCAGTGCGGCACTGATTAAGAGCAGGAATGAAATGTGGAGCAGGTGGAGTGGGACCGAGTGGGATTGTGTGCTTTGAGAGAAAGAGAGAGAGAGAGAGAGAGAGAGAGAGAGAGAGAGAGGTGTCACACACACACATACACACAGAAAGCACACATTGCTTGTATTTTTTAAATTCTAATAGCAGACCAGTAAAATAGAAACGGTATCACACAAAGCAGAAAAAGAAACCATTTCAAGAATGAAAATGTATTAACTGGGAACCACACACTCAGACAGAGAGAGAACTCAAGCGTGCGTGCGCGAGAGAGAGAGAGAGAGATGCAGATGTTAAAAAAGGCGCACTCGTTTCCCAGGAGAGAGAGGGGGGAAAATGAGCACACATTGCAAAGAAGGGAACAGAGAGATAGCAAGAGGGAGAGGAAGAGAGAGAGAGAGAGAGAGAGAGAGAGAGAGAGAGAGAGAACCACAAACTTTACACCCGTATAGTCATAAAATGAATGCAAGCAAAAAGAATAGGATTTTCTTTTTAGTCTCTGTCCGCCAACACACTCACACACACACTCACACACACACACAAAACGTACATAATGTACCAACAAGCACATCTTGTCTGGTCGGTTACTAGTTTACACACCGCGTGGCTTCTCATCTGGTGTGTTTGTTCAGCCATAATTGCAGTTACCGAGAGACAACCTGACAGCACAAACCTGTGTGTGTATGTGTGTGTGTGTGTGTGTGTGTGTGGATATATCTATGTCTTGATAACCTTGTTAACCTTGTCTCTGGTTATGGCAAAACATACACTCACACACACTGTGGAAAAAAGCACAAGTCAGCAAAGTACAGTCTGGGCGTCTCAGAGAAGAAAAAAACAAAAACAAATTTCGTCCTTGATGGATCAGTGTTCCTTTCCAAAGAAAGGCCGACTTGTGAATGGAGATTTGCCCAGACTGCAGTCAGCACTTTCTCGACACAAAGATACTCTCTCTCTCTCTCTCATTGCTTTTCTTCACTCCTTTTTCGGCCCCCTTTTTTCCTCCCTCACAGAGGGAGTTTAGGATTTCTAAACCAATAACATTTAATAAGGAGCTCAGTCAAACAGAGCGTGAAGCCGTACGAGGTCCTGGGAGTCAAGTCAAGTTCATTCAAAAGTGTGTGTGTGTGTGTGCATGCATGTGTGTGTGCATGTGTGCGTGCGTGCATGTGTGTGCGTGCGTGTGCGTGCATGTGTGCTCAAGGCTTTTTGTTGTTGTTGTTGTTGCAGTGAACGGTGTGAAGTGTTTGAACGGCAGGTGGTCTAAAAACGTCACATCACCGGTAACTAGCAACACAGCCGTAATCCCCTTTCCATTCGAGGTAACAAGTGTGTGTTTGTGTGTATGCATGTGCAACAGGGTGCTGGTTCAAATCTTTTTCATGAATATTGGCACCTGTGTCACCATGCTTTGGTATATGGGATGGAAAAAAAATATCCTGGAAGGTGTTTCTGTTTTACATAACAGTGTGTTTAATGATGATAACTATAAAGTAAACAATATGACTTGAAAGAGAAGTTTTCTTTCTGGTTTTCCATGAGCCTCTATCAGGCGAATTTGCTTTCTTTAGGTACAAAGTAAAGAATCGCAAAGTAGTAACGTCCTACTCATACAGTACTTAGAGAAATACCAATCTTAAAAAAACTGCAGTAGATAATCCAATCATTCATTCATCTTCTATACTGCTTTATCCTGTAAATGGCGGTTTGGAAATGCTAATTAGCATAACCTGCATGTCTTCGGACTGAGGAAACTCACCAAGCACGAGGAGAACATGCAAACTCCATTTACACAGACCTGAGACTGGAATTGACCCTTCAACCGTGGAGGTGCCAGGCGACAGTGCTAACCACAACCCTTACAATTATGTGCAGTAATTGTACAGCGTAAAAACCTGCTTTACAATCTTATGGTAAGACCATGTGACTCTACACAGAATTTTTTTTTTTAAGTGTCGTTTATTACGACATAATAATAATAATAATAATAATAATAATAATAATAATAATGATAATAATAATAATATTGGACAATCCGGAAACCAGTTTACATTAGCACTGCACAATTAAACAGATAATAATAATAATAATAATAATCGCGATACGGCCCTGCATGATTATTTAATCGCAAAAGGCTGCAGGTTATTAGCTCGCGTACGCATAGTCAGGAATTTATGTATAGTTTGTTTATTTTTGTAGACAAAATGTTGATAAATAAATATTGGCAAACATCTTTTTAATGAGATCATTTGTGCCATCATTAAGGTTTAATACAAAATGATGCATTTATCGTTTATAGTTTAAAATCACTAACTAATCGCGATGTGACTAAAGTGATCAAATCGAGCAGCACCTCGACTTAAATCTACCTGTTAAGCTAAACACCGTCCCAGATTTCAGGAAGCCTTTGACTGAGTGTTGTCCGAGTCTCGTCACGGAGAGTCCGCTTAGGTCTTCAAGTTCATCAGCTGATCGAGTCTGATCCTCTGATCAGAAAGAAAAATGACCCGACAGAAAGATGAAGCTGGCAAACCAGTTTATCCTGCCTGACTCACGGCGTGCGATGTTTACACCATATTTTACTGTTTCCTGATAAACACGAGTCACGTGTCTACGTTCTGGTGGTCGCAATCGAGTTCCAGACAGGTCTAGGTTCTCGCGAACGGAGCAAAAACAGAAGCAGAAACACGACACTGGGATCCTGTGAAAAGTTTCGAGTCCTACTAAGTGCTCTAATGGATGGAAGACTATCAGATGATCAGATGATAGATATCGGTCCGACGCGTTTCGGATCCCCTCACGATGCGGCTGTGCTCTTGACTACAGACCTACGTTCCTCCTCCCAAGAGATCATTTTAAATGGATGGATATGAAGCAAAAGCACCGATTTGATCCACAGGATCGGTTTTGGTTTGATGCAAAAATGAAAAAAAAAATAAAATTAAACAATTAAACAAGAGGTGCGGTATGTGAGATCTGATTTAAGATGCTAGTCAATGCACGTAATCAATC
This sequence comes from Clarias gariepinus, assembly GCF_024256425.1. Classification (NCBI taxonomy): domain Eukaryota; kingdom Metazoa; phylum Chordata; class Actinopteri; order Siluriformes; family Clariidae; genus Clarias; species Clarias gariepinus. The sequence goes on from NC_071122.1 coordinate 21,306,879, forward strand.
AAATGCCAGATTTTCCTGTTAAGCAAACTGCAAAAGAAATAACGATGAAATCAAAGCAAGTAGGAGAGAAAGAAAGAAAGAAAGGGTTCAAGGTCAATGCCGAGATAGGTGCCATGAGACTCATTTCAGAAAGCAATTGATTTCTCTCTTCCCTCCGGCTGTGAAAAAGGAGCCCCCCTCTTTTTCACTCTCTCTCTCTCTCACACACACACACACACACACACACACACACACACACACACACACACACACACACACACACACACATTCTCTCACACAGAGCTCTCTAAATCAGTGTAGAAAAGCCGATTTCTCTTCAAAACTGGACAGGTTTTATATTTAAACTCCTTGTTTGCACATGTACTGTGCGTGCGTGTGTGTGTGTGTGAGAGAGAGAGAAAGAGAGAGAGAGAACAGTAACCAGGGCACAGTCAAACCTGCTGAGCTACTCTTCCCATCAATCATTACTGACAAAGAATGGGGAAGGTCTGAGAACAGGTCCGTCAACGTACATGAGGTTCAGATGTGCGTTAACTCGAATGTAACTCAAAACTGTGTGTGTGTGTGTGTGTGTTGGCATGTCTCCCTAAAGGTGAAATGGCTTTTGCTCGCTCTTGTCTCTCGGTGCATTACAAGCCTGGTGTCCATTTCTGCTTTGTACACACTTCACAACGACTTTGTTAACCTCCCGCTGCACTCAGAGCACCTCCTGTCTGCCTACCACTGTCTGTGTGTGTGTGTCTGTTCTGAGTGAGGAGGGATGCGTCAGCCGTGCACTCTTGTGTACAAGTGACACAGAACACGTTTGATATTAAACACATGCCGCTCAAAAGGTGTTAAAAAAAATGATTTACAGCAAGCTGTTAAAGGCAACCGCCTAGCCCTGCACTGTTATATACTGTAACTGTAGAAACCACAAAAGCGCAATGCAATGAGTTACTCCAGCTATTTTAGAGCTACACACTATCCGTGTGCGACTACAGTACGTTCCATCCGTGCGAGAGCTACGCGAGATCTGTGTGACAGCTACATTGGCTGTGTTAGAGCTGGGAGAGATCTGTGCGAGAGCTAGATTTTAGCTGCGAGAGAGCCACGTTAGATCCGTGCAAGCGCTATGTTGAGAACTGTGTGACATGCGAGAGCGCCACGAGAAAGTAACTAGAAATGCCGTGAATGAGAGAGGTATGTGAAAGCGACAAGAGCGACTCGATGTCTGTGCGAGAGTTTCAGGGTATCCGTGCAAGAGTGACATTATATCCGGAAACGAGGCAAGCGAGAGTTGTGTGAGAGATGCGCAGGTTGTGAATGAAAGAACCCGGAAGTACATAAATGAAAATTCTAAGCAAGAAGCAAACATGAGGTACACGCGAGAGCTGCCCTGGGACAGGTGCGAGAGCTGCGCAAGCACATCCCAGGATGTCCATGCAACATTTATGCAAGCCCCAAATGCGAGATCAACGCAACTAGATCTAAACAAGAGTTATAAGAAATATATGCAAAGTCATGCTACGTGATACCTACAGAACTTAAGAGCAACACGAGAGATACAGTAGACGCGAGTGCTCTGTGATCTCTCATAGTTGCTACATAGCGCTTACACGGCTCTTTTGCGAGTGCAAAAGAGCCGTGTTCCACATTAGCTGCCACTGTTCATTAGAGCTGCGCTGAATTTCATAAACACAACCTTGAGCGCTGATTACTAACGAAAACAACGAATGAAAGCATGAATGAACAAACCACTGCCGCAGACTGGCAGAAAGATAACAGGAACAAATTAAACCACATTTCTTGCAGCGTCAACATGCTCGCATGGCAAAAGAGGATGAGGCATTGTGCATGCTAGAGCAGTGCTCTGTGGTCAGCAGGGTAAATACTGCGAGGCAGAGCATACAAGTTCTTTCAAGGCAAACAAAGTAGGGTGTGTTCACCATCTCTTGCTTCATCCAGGTCACATCCACTCAGCACCAAAGAGAAGTAAGAAACAACTACGGAAGACGGGGCAAGAAAAAGAGATGAGTAGTGAAAAAAAAAAAGTTGGAAAATGAGTCAGAGTCGACCAAGCAGATCACACCAAGGGACGCGACCAGAGTGTGTAAGTGTTCCGTGGATGAGAGCTGACGTGTCCTTGTGTCACCACATACGATCGCTAGATTAAAAACTCCAGTGCATCCAGGTTTAAACAAAATGAAGGGAAAAGATAGCGCAAGTCATTTACGGTAAGAAGGTAAACAAAGAGATCGTCGCTGCACAGAGATCGTATGGAAAATATTTCTGGTGCATGCACAGGAGATTTCAGGGTTTCATATCAGGTGGAATTATTAACTATTAAATAACAACTTTATGAGGTTTAATACAGCCCTTGACATTTGTTATCATCATTATTACAGAAAGAGACGTCTTTTTTTTTTATGTTTATCCCTACATTCGGTGATGATCCAATGTTTGTTCCTGTTATTGCTTATCTAAGAGTAGCTATAAGATGCAGTTCTGTGTTCATAAGAAAGAGAAAAAAAACATGCAAAAAAACAAAAATGGAAAACTTTAGACAGCTTTACTAGCTATAGCTTTGCACTGTTATGACAAAGTGCTGACACTGGAGACACCTTACTTTATATACAATTTCACAATATCAACACTTTTTTTCCCCTTACGTCATTCATTTTTTATTAGACCATGAGATCAGAGCTCGATCGGATTGGAGAACTGAGCAGCACTGTGGTTTTAAAATAATCATAATAATTATCATAGTTATCATAATAACAGCTAAATATCATCCTAATTCCAAATCCAACTCGCCTTACGGATTGACCGCTGCTCTGCAATGAAAGCTATTTGTTTTGAGACAGCTTTTGTCCAGTTTGCCGATATACATAATAACCTGATGATAATGTGATAACTTAATAATGATCATTTCTCAAAACACTCAACACGAAGTTCTGATTCAGTTCACCGCCAGGCTTTAATTCATCCTAAACTACACGTCAGTAATATCTACCGACTCAGACTGAGTGTCTTGATTCAACATATCCTTCATCTATACAGTAATGTCATAAATCCCCACAATGATAAACAACCAACAGACTGTAATTAAAATATCATGCGCCGGATAAAAAGTTTAAAAAAAGTTATCCGTACGAATCTGACAGACATCCGATTCTGACTCTATTTATGTAGCCTCGAGCATATCGAACTGTCATCAGAAAATAAAGACAGAAAGAAGCAAATGAATGAAATAAGATAAGTGATTGTAAACAAGGTGCGGCAAAGAGGAGGCAAGAGCGCTGGTGTTACGCAATTATGAATAGGGAAAAACCTTATTAAAAAAAAATTGTACCTTACCTTTCTTTGTCAGTAAAGCGTTACTTTTAAATTCGTGTTGTCCACCTGGAAAAGGTGTTACCTAAATGTAAAAAAGGAGAAGATAATTGTTCATATATTAGATAACTTAGTGAGATACAATATATACATTTTCCCGCACAGAACCTTTAATCTACAGTCTACTCTAATTGTTCATACTGACGTATGGTTCCAAACACCATTGTCTGTCTCTCTCTCTCTCTCTCTCTCTCTCTCTCACACACACACATTATTCAATTGGCACAGTGCTGAATTGACCTAGATGTGATTATGACCTAAGGTGGCATGGTTCATTTCAAGGGTAGCACATACTGATAAAGAAAAAAAAAAGTCTGTCTTGTCAGGCACAAATATGAAGTTAATGAATGTTTGTCTACAATATGTTGCCATAATAATCAACTTTTAAACATAAAAAAATAAATGTTTTAAACAACAACAAAAAAATAAATATAAAAGGATTAAAGCATTCTTTAGAACAGAAGAGATTGAACACTGAAAGTCCCGCGAGATTTGCTTACGTAACCGCGCCAGCGTTCTGCGTTCCACTAAACCTCCGAAGATCTAGAACGGTTCTAGCTCACGGTCCCCTTCACTCACACCACTGCTATACACATTTAAGACGTGTTTTTATTGTCTTTCCTGCGGCGTAAACGCTACAGCAGATGAATCTGCACACACGTTAGGGTTACTTCCTGTCCAAACGTGCAGTCTTTGTTAACCGGCGGTTTAACCGAAACTCGCTAGTTTGTGACTAAGAGATGAAAAGACAACGCGGCGTTACTTCAAAGAGTTCAATAACCCTGAGTGTATCTTCGTTTTTTTTTATTTGATGATTTAAAATTGGAACATTAAAGCCCTTCTAGTGATCAAGCGCACTCGTATGTTTTTAAAACATCAAAGTAAAAAGTTACATAAAACTTTTCAAACATCAAACATTTTTTTTTGCAGTAAGGTTTTCTTTTTTCAATCTTCAAACAGAACTTACCTCTGGAGGAAACAACCTCCAAGAAACTAACGTTAAGTCCTTTCTTGTGCTGCTGACCCGAGTACAGAACACACGCCGTGTTTAAGGAAGTGTGTGTGTGTGTGTATAAGAGGGAGTGAGAGAGACTGTGTGTGTATATGTGTGTGTACCCGCCCCGCTGTCATAGTCATTGGCCACGTCCAGAGACCGCACACTAGCGTACTCTACAGTACGGAGACTCAGAACGCTACCAGCGGCTCGCCTCGCGCGCGTCTCCATGGCTACGCGGAAGCAGCGCGCACTAGCGTACTAACTAGCGTGCATTTTTCATCCCCAGGCTATTTAGTACGGTGGCGATTTTTTGGGAGTCGTCATGGTGATGAGGCGTGACGTTTCCACAGGTGGAAAAAGGGGCGTGGCGATTTCCACTCTTATTTCAGTCCGCAAGATTTTTTCTTTTTCTTTTTTTAAATATAAAGTTAGCCCATATAAAAGTTATTTTAGATATTTAAAAAAAAAAACGGTTATATCTTCATTTCTTTGTGGTTTTTGGTTTTAAATAAGAAAAGTAAGAAAAAAGTGAAATGAATAAACAGAAATCTCTTCCTTTAGTAGATGTTCTTTGAAATGTTAAATATGCTATATATTTATTTTTATAACCTTACATTTTATAAAAAAAAAACTTATTATATTAAAAAATAAAATTTATTATTATAAAACTTGTTTTTTGTGTTAATCTTTTTTCCTCCTTAAAAAAATCCTTTTTGTCATGCTTTGATTATTGAGATCATCAAACATACTTTAATACTACACAAAGATAAAAAAAATAAAAAAATAAACCGTTTTTAAACTATAATTTCTTTTACTAAGGGGAAAAAAGCTTTCCAAACCTACCTGACCATAGGTGAAAAAGTAAAGAGCTAAATCATTAATGAATTGTGTTTTCTGACTAACTGAGTTAAATTTCACTTGACACATCCATGCCGGATTACTCCCAGACCCGTTGAATCAAGAATCACTTATTACATTAGAACCTGTGTGACAAAGTGAAGCACGCGTCACGAAATATATGCATGTGAAGTTTGCGTGTTCTCCATGTGCTTGGTGGGCCAGGTGGAGCTCAGTGGTTAAGGCATTGAACTACGGTTCAGAAACGGTACCCTACAACCTTCGAGTTGCCACTGTTGGGACCTTGAGCAAGGCCCTTAACCCTCAACTGCTCAGAAGTATAAGGAAATTTACATTTAGGCGGAGCGACTTACGTTTTTAAGTCACTCTGTATAAGGGTGTCTGTCAAATGCTGTATAATAGATAAAAATGTAAGTTGCATGAAATAAGGGCTTCTGCCAAATACTGTAAATGTAGAAGTAAATGGCTTTCTTCCAGGTATTCTAGTTTTCTCCCACAGTCCAAAGACATGCAAAGTTTGCTATTCTCAAATAGTATGTGTATGTGTGTGTATGCGTGCCCTGTGATGAGCTAGCACCCCATCCCGTGTGTACCACAACTCATTCCCTGAGTCTCTTACTGTGGGATAGACTTCAGGCTTTCCGCGACCCATTACAGGATAAGAGGTATAGAAAAATGAATAAATGAATGACTGAATGAATGAATGATTGATCGACTCACTACTTGACATTTAAATCTCGCCTCTAGTCTGTGTGTGCATGTTCTCCCCGGGCTTGGTCAGTTTTCACTGGGCTCCGGTTAACTTCTACAGTCCAAATACTTGCGCTGTCGGTTGTCATTTTGTATGATTGGGTGTGTGAGTGTGTGTGCGATTGTGTGAGATGGGTTCGCATCCCATCCAGATTCAAATGCCCTCCCTCCGGCTTGTGCCCCGAGCTCCGTTAGGCTCTGCACAGAATGAATGAATGGATAACTTAATTAAAATACTACAATGTAAGTTCTACACCCCCACCTACTGAATCATATTCCCTACAAGGTCAGGTTCATTTTCTTACTGTCGAGATCATTTCACTTTTTTAATTTGTTTATTGCATCATACCAGAAGACGTGGTTTACACAAAATATTACAAGCTGACTTGATTACGTGAATTAAAAAAAAATTGGCTCGGATTGCCTTAAAGAACTGAAAACAAATCATGTAATCTCTTCCTGTTGTAGCTTACTTTAAGAATAAGGAAGTCACTCTGCATTCATTTTCCATGAAACAAGCGAGGCTGTTGTTAGAGCTTAGGCGTGGGCTTCTTTGAGCACCTTCAGAAAGCCTGGCATTGTTTTGCATGTTCTCAGGTGAGGTAGCTGTCACGAGTGAGACGAGACAGCCTCGGGAGATCCCACACTGAAACCTGAGCTCAGGGAACTCCTCCTTGCTCTTACCTCACAGTATTGGAAAACACACAAGGAAAAGATCTCTCTCTCTCTCTCTCTCTCTCTCTCTCTCGCACACACACACATACTCATATACACTGTACGGTCACATGTTGCTTACTCACTCTGCTACACCCTTTGCTCTAAGTCCAGGCTGTGGTATATAAAGTAGTGCGAGCTCCAGTGTTGCTATTTATAACAAGGTCTTCAGACTCCCGCTAATAAGACCTGGAGTACGTAGGTCATCAATTTGTATGCCCAAATTTATTAAAAGCTCCTGCCTCTAGAAAATTCCATTCCAACGTCTTTACTTATGCGTGTGTGTGTGTATGCAGGAGTGTGAGATCTCTGAGTGCTTCTGCACTGTCGCATTGTTTCACTTCTCCTCTAACTTCTGGACCCACTTCTTTCTTAACCGTTTGTCTCTTCTCCTTTTCGGCTCGTTCTTCCTTCGTTTCTCCTGCTTTCTCTTCTGCTTTGCTCTCACCTCCCTCCCTCCCTCTCTGTCTTTTCCCCGGCCTGCCTGCCTGTCTGTCTGTCTGCCTTTCTGCCTTTCTTTCTCTGCTTTAGGTTTTTCACAACCATGTAAGCACTTCCTTTTCTTGTGAATTTCTTTAGGAATCTGTAAGAAGCTTGATTCCAGAATGAACTCTGAGATCATTAGATACGAGGGGGAAAAAATGATTATAAAGTTAGCAGATACAGTTTGTGCAAACATTTATGCAACCCGAGACCTGTTAACAAAACGGCTTCATACTCTATTATGACTCATCTTGTGAGTATCATCAATACCGCTATAGTCAATACAAGTTCATCCTTCCTTATTGTAACCATGTAGATTTCACTGGTATCAGTTTAAACCAATTTAATGACATAAATACTGTATAAAGTATTTAAAAATGTTCTAAAACTGTTTGAGAACAATATATTTAGGGTTTCATAAAGAACTTAGATTGATAGCTCTAGGCTTTAAAGTTTGAGAATAATCAAGTTTGAAATCATGTTTAAACGCATGATGTTTTTCTCTTGCAAACAATTGTTATGTTGTAATTTGGTGACAGAATTTGTAACAAGACAGTATTGTAATATTTCATGATTCTTTCATTTTCATTGTTGCATCACATCATTTGTAAAACCTGAGACAAACTGAACCCGGGCTAATTATTAGATTTTATTACCAGGAAAAAGGTTCAATCCTAAGATCCTTTTCTCCTTATGGGTTTCCCGTGGATTTTTCAGTTTCCCCCACATCACAAAAGGTGGAGTAGCTTTTTCTCTTTGTGCGAATATATTTGTGCAGATCAAATTAAAATTCTCAAATGTTGTTTTAATATGTCACTGTTTAGATGTTGAGAAATTTTGCTGAAGGTTACAGGAAAATCACATAGTTGCTTATTTTGTAATGTTGGTCTAAACGCTCTTCTTCTGTGAAAGTCAGCAGAAAACACGTTTTGTAAATAACAGACTTTCTAGGGAATTTAAGAAGTATGATTTTTGGGACTGTTAAAGTACTTACCCAATAATATCTAATATTAACCAAGAAGTGTGTAGCACAATACTAGAAATATATATATATATATATATATATAGGAGTTTTTACCTCCCATATACTTCAATAAACTCCCATAGACTGCCGTAGACTTCCATTGGACTTCCATAGACTCCAACAGACTTCCCTAGATTTCCATAGAATCTATAGAATTACATACACTTCCATGGACTTCCACAGATTTCCACAGACACCCATAGCCTCTCACACATTTTCATAGACTTCCAAAGACTCCCACTTCCAGATGGCTCCATTAGACTGCCATACACTTCCATACACTCCTGCGTTAGATCTTGTATAGACTTCTGTAGATTCCCATAAACTTTAATATACTTCAGCTGACTCCAGTATATTTGCATGGACTTCCATTGATTTCATAGACGTCTGTAGCTCCACATAAACTGTCATGGACGTTTTTCTTTATGATTGTCATAGACTCCTACAGGCTTCCATAGATTCCAATAGACTGTCACAGACTTCAGCAGACAAATATTTTTTTGATTCTCTGTCTTAAAAGAATGAGCTTTTTTACGTCTTATTCAGGTGAAGTTATTGTGTGTGTGTGTGTGTGTGTGTGTGTGTGTGTGTTTCCATTGACCAGAACAGAAGCAGTGCACATGACTGACCCTGACTGGCCCGGCAGCACTGCCCTGACTATTGACCTTTCAACATTGTTCAATTGATTATATAGGCACTAATGTGTGTGTGTGTGTGTGTGTGTGTGTGTGTGTGGTATAGTGTAATGGAGCTGCAGCAGTATACCGGACAGATGGCACTACCAGGCTAAATGACAGGAAATGAAACTGCTAGGGTGGAAAAACAAACAATGTCCAAAAAAAGGAGAAAAAATGACCGACTCTCATTTACACAGACTTTTCCCTCGTTCTCGCTCTCTCTCACTCTCTCTTTCTCTCTTTCCTTTTTCTCCCTCTATGAATTTAGAAAACACTTTCTTTCTCTCTCTCCTTTAAAACAAAAAACATCAAAAACTTGATATGTCTTTATGTGGCTGTCTTTTCCTTCTTCTTTTCACACTTCAGAACATTTTATATTTCCAAATCAATCCATCAGTAAATAAATAAATGAAGTTTAAACCCTGAGGCGCATTATAGATATTATGAACTTGTTCTTCAGGGGATTTCCCAGCCAGGTCATAATTCCAAGCATGACTGTGCTGAGAAATGCTATGACCTTTAGTTTTTTTTTCCTTGTGCAAGAAAACAAAAGCTATACGTCGTGTCTTCTATACATCAAGATAATAATGGGGACTTCCTGATAGACTGATAGGAGATGAGTCCTGCCCTCTCACCCACAGAGAGAGAGAGAGAGAGAGAGAGAGCGAGCGAAGACAAATACACAAACACAGACCTGTTTTTCAGCCATATATGGAACCAATGAGAGACAAAATAACACGTCTTTTTCCTTCTGTCGCCTGACTACCAAAACAGATAATACACAAATTTCCCTAATACACACCGCGTGTTCATGACTTGAACATTAAAATTCAATGATGATAAGGATAACAGTTCTTAAAGATGGTTGGTTAAAGGGAGAAAAGACACATGACGGGACATAGGCATGATGCATTGGAGGTGATGTGAGTGCAGTCCTGGAGCTGATCATAAATCAGTGCGCACGCTGACGGACGTGATGAGCTCCACACGCGCTCTATTTATGGACGTGATGGTTAATCTTTCGTTTTATTCGTCTGCATATGAGCTGTGTAGTCAGTGAAAATGACTCAGCACTCTCTAATCGTAAGAATAACAAATCGAAGAGTGCTGTGGTATAACTGCATCTTGTCCTCCGAGTCATAGAGATGTCTATCTTGCTCAAGAGGCGGCCTAATCGCACACCCGATTAAAACTAACCTCTCGCTTTCTGTTTTGCGGTTGAACACCAATTCGGCGACACTTTCGGGGCTTGAGGTTTGGTGGTGTCTGACTGACATGTCTGTTCTCCGTCAAAGTAAAAGTTTGACCTGATGGCAGGAGAAATGGATTTATGTGCATATGGAGTTATTATTTACGTTCATTTGAATGAGAGAAGCTGAGAGACTAGCAGTCGTGGGATGTGAACCTGGAACCTTCTGGTATCTCCTAACCAGCAGTGCTACGAAGATAGAGGCGATGATAAACGCCTTAGGGGAATTCTTTAGTTTAAGAAAGCTTATCTTCATATACATAAACACACAAGGTTTTATCAAGATTTCTCTCTAGCCCCATGCTTCTATCTGTACTTTTCAGGCAGAAAGACGGAAGGAAAAATAAATCTGTCCCCTACAACCCGTCCCTCCGTCTCTACTTTATCAATCTCTTTAGTGGGTCAGGAGAGACTTGAGGGAGTTTAGCAACTGGAGCAGCCCAGTTTCTACACTTCAGTTCTCTCTAGGTTTCACTGCCTATATCGTTCCCTGCAGATTTGTCTCTCTGTCTCTCTCTTTGTCTGTCTCTTTCTCTCTTTCTATTTTTTTGGCGCTCTTTCTTATCACACCAAGCTCATTTAACCGAAAAAAAAAAAAGAAAACGAACAGATGGACCTGAACGTCTCACAACATTCAGGTCTCGTTGTACTTCGGACATAACGCTTCAGCTCTCTCCTGGCTAGATCTTATTTCTTTTCCCAAACTATATAGTTTTTAGACTTGCAAATAAGTTTTGGCACCCCACTTGCCTACTGAGATGTCTGTTCATTTGATGCAGGCTTGCAGAATCACCTTCTAGCACATTGTTTCTCGTTATATATCATTAGAAAACAAAGTAAAAGTCAGTGCAGTGTGTTAAGGCACCGAGTTACTGATCTAAAGGTCGATGGTTTTGAGACTCAGCTCTGCCTGGTTGTCGCTGTTGGGCCCTTGATCGAGGCGCTCAACCCTGTCCGCTCCTGGGGTGCCGTATAATGGCTGACCCTGCTTTTCGCTTTGACCCCAGCCTACTAACAAGAAGCTGATGTGACAGATAAAAGCTGAACTTAACTTAGTTTAAAGTGGTTTGCATAAGTATTCACCCCCCTCGCCCCCTCTCGAGTTGAACTTTCCTCATTAACCCATCTACAACCTTCACCCAGTTTAGTTCAGATGCACCCGGTTTCCGTCAGACAAAAAAAAAAAAACGTAATGTTGAACTTATGCAATTAAAGTGTCACATGACTTCAATATAAATACACCTGTTCCAGGAAGGTGCAATACATGTGGTAAAGAACACACCTATACAAACAGCGTCATAAAGAAGGAGGAGAGAGCTTTTGGAAAAAGCTGAATTTTTTATTTATTATTTGTGTGTGTGTGTGTGTGTGTGTGTGTGTGTGTGTGTGTGTGTGTGTATGTGTATTGTTAAAAAAGGAACCATAGTGCACAACCACAACTCTGCATCATTGTGCAATATGTCAAGTGCTGTTATTATGTTTCTAATCTGCATCTGCATCTGGAATAAACTGACATGATGGTACGTATTTTTTTGTTTGTTTTTTTAAAGAGAATTGTCCTTAAAATGAAAAATTGGGGTTCTTGATTTTTTTTTTATTACGGTTGACTGAATGTCATGTGCCCTCATTGCTCCAATGCAATAAACAGATATTTATTTGTAATACCATATTCTTTATTTTTTTCATTTCTAGAGGTCTTTCTGATGCTTTTCCCACTGGTCTGAGAGCTTTTTCACTACTTTCATCATCTAAAGTTTGAGGCTAAGGTTTCACATCCTAAATCAGCCTCATACAAAGACGTCACAATGAAGCATTAATATTTCAGCGAATGAAAAGAAATAGGCCGAAATGTTTTGTGCCGTTTCTTTCTTTTCGTTCACATCAATTATTCACATTTCGTCCCACTTTACCCAGCTGTGCCCGGGGCCTGATGATAAAGCTCATTATCCAAACCTACAGTACTTATATCACCTTACTCAGTCCCGAGGTCTGATCATCAGCAGTGGCGAGAGCTCGAATGCAAACCGATGTCAGTGATAAGGGACTTCTCTTACACCGCACACAAGGGGTTCTGAGGAACGGCCAGACTTCTAGCAGTTTGAGTATTGAAACAGAGAGAGAGAGAGAGAGGCCCAGCTTTAGGCCCAGTCACCTTGGAGAGCTGTTAATTATTTAGATATGAATTGTTGTTTTATTTCCCAGGTAAGATTTGAATAAAAGTCCTTATACAGTACAGGTTCCTGATCAGCAGGAAACAGAGTATTACGTGTCCGTAATTACCATCGCTGTTCTGCATGATCACTGCAGCGTGGACTCACATAAAGCAAAGCTTGTGGCGAATAGAAGCGTCCGTGCTGCCCCCTAACAGCTGTTCAAAGAGTTACACTGTTTAATGGAAGAATTTAATAAGATAAGACAATTTTATAGATAATTATTCTGTTCTAGCAGTTGATTTTGGAATTTTGCACCAGGAACAATTTGCAGTGCGAACTTGAAATATTGAATATTAGAATTTAATATATTATTAGTTCAAGATTAAAAATTAAAAAAAAAAAAAATTTTTTTAACCATGTAATTTCTTATCTAATTGTATTATTTAAAAAGAAAATTGTATATATCCATCCATCAATCTGGGAAACTCTGTGGTCTAACTAGTGACCGTGGAGGCTAAAGGTGACTATTGCATTTATTCTCCGGTGAACAATTACATGTACATTCACACACAACACGCAATTTGGGAACTACTGCATATCAATGTGGAAACACGCCAAGCACGGGAACATGCAAACTCTATTCACACAGACCCAAGGTGGGAGTCCAACCCGGACCCTGGAGGCGCAAGGTGACAGTGCTAACCGCTACGCCATCCATATATATATGGATATTATGAATACATGATACTTTTATGTATTATTACATTAGATAAGATCTATACTGCTTATCCTGTGTACAGGGTTGTGCGGGACCTGGAGCCTGTCCCAGGAGACGTTGGGCACAAGGTGGGGTACACAGGGTGCCAATCCATCACAGATACACACACACACACGCACACTATGGGCAATTTGGGAACGTCAAATAGCCTAATCTGAATGTCTTTGGACTGAGGGAGGAAACCCACCAAACCCAGAGAGAACATGCAAACGCCATGCCCTCAACCCTGGAGGAGCAAGGCGACAGTGCTAACCACTAAGCCGCCGTGCAGACGATGTTAATGATTATTATTATCATTATTATTGCTCCACTTGTAATGAATTACCAAATACATATTTTAATATAAAAAATATATATCACACAATAGTAAATTTCCTTTTCTTCCATTATTTCTTTTCTTTTAATAATACTCTGTATATGACACATTTCTTTACTATATTTATTTAAACAATAATATCCCAAGTCCATACAGCTGGTTCACCTTTATAATAAAGTACAAAAAAAAAGTTTGTAAATGAACACAACAATTAAAAAAACAAACAAACTGTTATTCCCTTATGTAAAAAAAAAAAAAAAAAAGTTAATAAATCTGGCATAACTTTTTTTCTTAGTTTATCTATCAGTGCAAATAAAAAACATGTATGCTTTTTCTTTTATAATTATGTACATTTCATTTACAGTGCTCTAGAGTCAGTGGTTTGTCATATATACTGTATAATCATCATAATGTAACACAGTGTGTGACTGTAACCCCAGTCATAAAGAAGAAGAAAAGAGAGAAAGAGAGAGAGAGAGAGAGAGAGAGAGAGAGAGCGAGAGGGAGAGCGAAAGAGAGACTGTGCATCTTTAGACGGATACAAAGTTCGGATAAAAATACTGGCATTTTCTTTAAGAAATTAAAAAGTTTTCAAGAAAGGTTGCGAGATGGCAGAAAAAATAAAGAAAGCAGAACAAGCTTCTTTATAATGTGCAGTAAAAAGGCTCAGTCGGTGTGAAACACCTACAGGAAGCTTACAGTATCATTTGCAACACATTCCTGCTCTCTCAGTGTATCACCACTATGTACAGCAGAAGAAACCTGAATAAATTCATCACTGTGTCGTCACTGTGTCTCTTCAGTGCAGAACAACAGATAATTAAGGAAACATGTTGTCAGTGTTCTCCAATCTCAGCTCTACGGAATTCCATATTAAAATAAAAAGAAAAGAAATAAAGAAAAGAAACATGCAAGAATCTACATAAACTTAGATCATGTTTTTTAGTTCAGTCAAACATCTTTCGTGTCCCTGGCGTGGAGACATTTGTCACAGAGAGAGGCGATCCCCATGCGGATAAATTTCCATCTGTGATTTGAATGTGGTTCACGATGCTGTTTCAGACATATTGTTCCAGGGAGTAGAAACAATGCAAAACTTGCAAGCAACAGATGTTAGAACGATGTACTTAACCACAATGTACGCGTAAATAACAGCAGGACTGGACGTCATAAAAGGTATTCATAGTCCGCCTCTTTCAAGAGAACTTAATTTCTGGTGCGGGCTCAGACTTTAAAATCAAATGAAGGATTGAGAGAGCTTAGGGGAGATTGGGATCTCCTGAATACAGATGGTAAAAACATTCTACAATTGACCGTTGATTTAGCGGTACGCACAAAAATCATAAAATAAATATAACGAAATTAAATTCTACACTAAAATCACGTAACAAGAAAGACTCGGCATTATCATCAGACGTCATCACTGAGATGAATGGAAAACACACTGTTGCATAATTTTGCAAATGACGTGTTTGGCATGTCACATTTGTTTCTTTAGCTCAGAAGCAACCTGAGATGTAATGGAAGTCTGACATTTACTGAGCTATGCAACCTAAAAAAACAGACAAAAAACAAAAAGAAAACTCACAGATTGTTCTGTTCTTATAAAGGAAGTCTTCTTGGATAAACAAAAAAATAAAAGACAGTTGCTGCCATTCTGATTCCAAAGCCCCGCCTCCTAAAATTATAATAAGGACATATTGGTGTCAGTCTGCCTCTTAAGCGCCGCCTCCCAAATGCTATGATGAGAACATATTTGGTGTCTGTCTGCCTATTATTGATAACGAGGACAAATCGCCATTGTGTCAGTCTGCCTCTTAAGCTCCGCCTTCCAAAATTATGATGACAACAAATCGCCATTGGTCAGCCTCTTAAGCCCCACCTCCTAACATTATAATATGAGGATATATTGTTGTGGTTCTGCCCCTTAAGTCAAACCTCTAAAATAAAATTAGAATGATGTCTTTCTGCCTTTTAAGCCCCGCCTCCTAACAATATAATGAGGATATTATGGTATGGTTCTGCCTTTCAAGTCCCTTCTCTAAATAATTATAATGATAACATATTGATGTCTGTCTGCCTCTTTAAGCCCCGCCTCCCAAAAGTATAATGAGTGCATATTGTATCTATCAGCATCTTAAGCCCCGCCTCCCAAAATTATAAAGAGGGCATATTAGTGTCTATCAGCCTCTTAAGCCACGCCTCCCAAAATTTTAGAGAGGGCATATCAGTGTCTACCAGCCTCTTAAGCCCTGCCTTTAACATTTTTTTTAAACTGATATCTGTCTGGCCCTGCTCTTTAAAGTTGGTACACGGATGCGGCCAGGGTCAATCGTTTCTCATAAGCCCTGCTTTCCAAAATTTTCTCATATAGTAGAGGACATATAGTGAAAAAGTTATCTGTATTGTAATGTAGTTGTATTTTATAGTTTAATCTGTAAATATGAACTACAAAAATATGAAATAATTAGATCACATAGATTAATGATGTCATATTTGGGCATATATTTCTAAGAAAAATATATAAACGAAGATAGACTGACTTCTATTATTTAACCAAATCAACATAGAAGCTCTAGTATGAAAGTTAAGAAGCAATTTTTCCTAAAAAAAAAAAACATTTATATTATAAAACTGTGTGACTTTGTGTTTGTTTTTTTTCTTTAACCCACAAGAGAAGTTTGGACTGTAAAAAAAAAAACAAAAAAAACAAAACAGCAAAAACTATGGCACATGCTTTGTAAATCAGATGACATTATTATATTATATTACAGCCTAAATGCTAATATCTACCGGTGAAATATACAACTTATGTACAGTTTTGTATCAAATCTGCCTAGGCTGAAACTGTAAACAGATTTCACACAACACGCATTGATCCATCTCAGTGTGTATCAAAATTCCGACAGCTGATATTTAAACTCATAGCCTGTCGTTTCTTTATACTTATAAAAAACTGAAGCTGATAAAGCCGACGTGTGTGTAAAACGTTTTGTGCTTAAAAAAAAACATTTCTCCAGTTTATATTACTTATTTACATATGGCATTTTTTTTCTTCCTTCTTCAGTGAGAAAGTTAACAAAACAAGTAACATCAAGTAACATGGCCTTTTCTTCTATCGCAGAGTTTCCAGTGTTTCCTTTACAAGTCTGCAGTGGAAAAAAAAAAAGTCAACGAAAATAATCCTTCAGGTTTTTACGCTTTCGTCTGCGTCTCTGTTTGAGTCACGGCTTACAGCCACACAGCTTCGGTTAATACTATAATACTGTGGCTTCCTCCATGGCGTTCACCCATCTGTGAAAGAAAACAGAAAGAATGTCTGAGTAGGAAAATGTAATCATTTAAATTAAAGATCCATAAATATCTAATAAATATCAATATAAATAAAAGAAAGCCTTTGTCTGTACATTGGTCAGAACTCGCTCTTTCAATGATATCTTTGCATTTCATACATTGGAGGATTTGAAACCAGTAACATTTTTACTGGAATTATTTCGTATTTTTAATTTTGCTGTAATAACAGCACTGAAGTGGTATAAGTGAATTTTAACGTGCTGGAGTCGTTTTCAGATAAAACTTCATCTTTATCCGATATACTTTTTCCATTTCTCATCTGTGATTCTCTCTCTGATTGTATTTAGTTGACGATGAAAGAAGTACAACAAGCGCTTAGAATAAACAAGGCGCAAACATAAAACTTTTTATCTCCTTTTTTCATTGTTTGCATTAAGATGAAATGACAGTAGATGCAAAATCATGCTGTGAACTAGGCACATTTTGTACAATTTCCAGATACTTAGGCACAAAGCTGATCAGCTTCTTTTAACGGTTTCTACATTTACATTTAGGCATTTGGCAGACACTCTTATCCAGAGCGACTTACATTTTAATCTCATTACACATCTGAGCAGTAGAGGGTTAAGGGGCCTTGCTCAAGGGCCCAACAGTGGCAACTTCGTAGTTGCAGGGTTTAATATAAATGATACCTACGTTCTCATATTTAACCGCTATTCTTTTGTCGGTTACAGTACTACAGTAGTTATTAAACTGCGTTAATGCATTTCATCTGGTCATATTTGTGTGAGTATTTGCATATGTGTGTGTGTGAGAGAGAGAGAGAGAGAGAGAGAGAGAGAGACAGACCTTCGTGCTGTGTTACGATCATCTGCTCTGAATGTGTAGTATAGCGTTTTTTTGTGGTAGAGCTGAAAGACGCTGCCCGTGTCCTCACCCTCGGATTGATCAGAGAGCTTTACTGTAAAACCCTGAAGAGGCAAACTCTCACTCGCCACTTTGTCCTGAAGAGCCGGAGAGAGACAGAGTCACACTAGGGCCTTTCATTTCTCAAACTCTATTGTTATCAGTCTGTTACATGCACACAAACAATCTAATATCTAACTGTTATGAAACCTTACAATACATCTGTTAAAGAATGGTTGCTAGTACTAAAGACACTTGAGACGTCAAAGACGATGAGTAGTTTCTCTAATCATGAGAAAAGTTGCCGTGGAAACAGTAAACAAGTTCCAAATTGTCTATAAAGATGCACATGGCATGCACATGTAAGATTTGCAATACTATAGTAATACTAAAATAGGGGAGACCCTAACAGTGATTACATATAAAATATGTGTGTGTATATGTGTGTGTGTGTGTGTGTAAGTGTATGTTGGTGTAGGAGACTCGATGTCCCCTCACCTCTCGGGCTGTGAAGGTGTAGAGCACCTTGTCTTTGAGCAGGAACCACAGCTTTTTCCACTTCCGCTTGCTCTTCTTCCGCCTCTGCAAACTTCCACTTATAGTGGAGCCTTCAGCACCCACCGACACCTACACACACACACACACACACACACACACACACACACGTGCAGGCATATACACATTAGCATAACACAGATGAATGTAAAAAAAAAACATTAACTCAAATGAAAATAGAAAGACAAAGACAGAGCGAGACAGAGACAGAGAGAGACAGAGCGAGACAGAGACAGAGAGACAGTGGAGTAATACCTGAGCGAGAGGAGATGTGCAGGTCTTCTTGTTCTTCCACAGGCTGGGAGGCTGCAGGCTCTGGAACACAGCGGACAGAGGTCTGCTGGTGCGCTGCGTGTGTGGACTCGCACTCCCACATGGAAGCGGAACGTTCCCACCTACACACACACACACACACACACACACACACACACACAAAACATGAGTACCAGTTTAGAAGTGTCTGAAGATACTGTATGTTTTAGTTTAACTGTTTAAACCTTGTTTGAGGTCTACATGTCCTACTACATCAATCGTTTATATTCATTTTTCAAAAAAAGCAATAGCTTTAAGGCTACATTATCGTGGAATAAAAAAAGACAATTCATGAGAAATGAAAATATACTAGAATGTCCTGGTCACCATGGCTGTTTCTTGGCATAAGTGTTATAGTGACATCGGACCACCAGGGGGCGTCATGACATAAAAATAGATACTTTACTATAGTTTCTTTTAATTAAATTTATTGCTCTAATCCATGAACCTTTAAAAAAAAGTGTGAGAAACTAACTGGCATGTCTATGTTCTGTGTTTGTTAGTAATAAGCTTCTCACCTAACTAATGAGTGGCGTACAGCCTTTAAACAGTTATCTATATATTAAATGTATTAAATGTTTTAGACGTCTCATGATCGGAGATAGCACCATAGGTTGTAAGAACGTAAGCAATTCCGCTAGTAAGAGGAAAACGTAAAGCTTTCAGTTTTGTTTTTAAATTAATGATAATTAAGGTTAGGTGAAGCTTAATGTCTATTTATTTTATATTTTACTTCATTCAAATATTTTGTATGTTATAAGTTTTGATTGTTTTTATGTGCAAAAATATGTTTATAGCGATAAATTTTTTAAATATTTTTGGATGGCTGGAACAAATTATCTGCAGTTACATTATTTCCTATGCAAAAATGTGTTTTGCAATACGAAATTTCGACTTAAGAAGTTACCACTAAAACGGATTAAATTCGAGCTGAGGTAACGCTGTAAAAATGTAAAAAATAAAGCAGTTGTGCTTAATTGTTTATGCTCTGGCCATATGGATCTGATGTCATTAGCTGGACTTGGAGTTGAGGACACGTTCCTGAGTTAATGAATAGGAATAATAATAACAAAAAAAATTCTCTCTCTCTTATTTTTGTCATTTTGTTTGGCTTTTTCTAGTCGGAAAGCGTAATTTTCAACTTATGAAACGCAAAATGAACAGAAACTTTAATTAAGTTAAAAACAACTTGTTTAAGGTCTGGAGACTATGAAGAAACGTTTTATATACCGTCCATACGTAGAGAAAAAAATAAAAACAAAAATGCAAAAAAATTGTGTTAAAGTACTTAATTATTTAATTATACTTAATACTTAATTATTTAGATTTGTGTATTAATCTAATAAGAGTATATATATATATATATATATATATATATATATATATATATATATATATATATATAACATATCATACCACCTGACATATCACTATAAATCACATTGATTTATCACAGGTAAAACTTTTTCCGGTGTTATACTGTAAAACATGCCTCGTTTCTTGAGCTCGTTGTAGCACCGGTCACACACTTTAGCCATTCGATCCTTCAGATACTTCAGAGGATATCTGTTTCTGGAGCAGGAGCGGCACACCACCTGCAGGCGGGAAATCAGAAGTGCAGTTAATAAACTGGCTGAATTTTGCATATCATTTGTGTTGTCGTGTAACACCCATATCTACATTGTGCTCGTGTGTGTGTTAGTGTTTTGTGGTAGGGATGTGTGTGAGTAGGTATCAGAAGTTTGTGTACCTTGCCGCATGCGTTGCACTGGTGTCTGCGAAGAGTCAGGCTGAAATCTGACGTGCAGTTCATGCACATCATGGCGTGAGAGATGGGCACCAGGACCGGCGCGGCTTCTCCCAGAGACATCCACAGCTTCTCTCTCGTCTGGAAACACCACGAGAACGAGACCAACATTACACACACAAACAATACATCCTCTGTATACCATGAGTATGTGAACACACCAATATCTAAGCAAAAGTAGGTAAAGATGATGATGATGATCACCTCGCTAGAGGAGCTGAATGTATTCAGGCCAGCGGCGTGGTCGGCTATAGCTCGGCTCAGCGTGTGGAACCAATCTTCCCTCTCTCCTACAGAGCTGCGTAAACAGAAAGAGAGACGGAGAGAAGAGTTTCTATAAAACTAGTTTTGTGTACAGCTGAGGAAGATGCACAGACATGCACAAAGACGACTCCATACCTGGCTGACAGGGTGATGGTGACATCATTGACCTCTATCCTTAGTGTGTTAAGGACGTTATCGATGACTGGTTTACTAACCTGTATACAAGCACAGCGTTAACCGAACAACTCCATGCTAATTCAACACATAAATACTGTACATCAGTTCTTCAGTGATCCCCATCAAGCTTACTAACATCATTAGGGTCTTATACTTGAACAGTTAATACAGTACATATCTATAACAATATATTTAATTTTGTATCACTCCACCTCTTTGGTCATAACTCGATTAACATTTAAACTTCTCTTTATTCTATTACAAAAACGTATAAGATCACTGAGCATAGTTAAGACATAGATATACAGGGTGTAGCAAAACATTTTTGTAGTCTAACAACATAGCCAATTATCGCTCAAATGATCTCAAATTTTAACGAGATGTGTAAAAACTAAGTTAATTAATTTGCTTGTTGTTTACTTGCTGAAATGTTGTTGATCAAATATTCATATTTTAAATTATGTCACATTTTTTCAAATGAATAAAAGGGCGTGTTTATTGTCAAGAAGCAAGTTTTATACTAAGGGAATCTTGCTTATTATTATTATTATTATTACTATTATAATAACATTAGTTTCTCTTATAAATTAATTACTTGCATCTTGTTTTTTTAATGTACATTTTCTTTTTTTTTTGTCATTTTAATTTCTTTTCCTTTTCTTTCCACATTCTCATAACTTTAATTGCCCCCCAAAATGCCATCTAGCAGTGATTAAAAATTAAATATATTTAAGTCAAACTGGGACTTTTTGATAGTGCTTAATATCAGAACACAGTTATGAGAGTAACAACTAACTTTATTTCTTTATAATAAATAATCCCATCCTACACTAATGCACTTTTTAAGCACAGTGTTTCACTTCTGCTTGGATACCATCAAGGTAGAAAGGTTTCTCAGCATACCAAAGCTAGGATCAGACTTCCCGCATCACGTCTGAAACACTGGCCTACCAGGAACTCCTTTAATAGCCCAAACATGTGAAAATGGCTTGGATCGAGGTTAGGACTTTACAGAGGATGGGGCAATAACTTCCAACTGGGATCGGCATTCATGGATGTACGGCCTTCTTTAAAACTTTGCACCATTCAAATGTTTTAGGTCAACTAAGAATCTCATCACCCTCATACTTCTAATACTTGAGAAATTTCATCACAAGCCACAGTTTGACTTGAACACCCCTCTTGTATGTGAAAAATACTTTTTATTTAGTTAAAGAATTGCACTACTAAAAGAAGCAAATGTCTGACACCTAACATATTTTAAAAAATAATTAATTTAAAAAGTCAAATGTAAATCTTTTTTTTTTTTTTTTAGAAACTGCAATTCTGAAAAAACGATAAATAAAAGAAGCTGAAATGTTGAGTGTACCTTCATCCCAGTGAGAGGAAGAGTATTCTTCATCCTGTACTTGCCATCCTGCTGAGGGTAGGTATACAGGATCATGTCGTTCATCTGCATAACATAGACACACACACACACACACACACACACACACACACCAGGGCTAAGTCTTCTCTTATACAATTCGAAATTATATCATACACTATGATTTATTATTTATTACTATAAATCAGCCTGCGAACTACACTATATAGACCTCCACACCCTGGCATTTCTTATTTCCACCACAAGGGAGCAGTATAAGCCTATACATTTTCTCCCCCTTACACATTCTGTAATGTTAGGCGTCTCTGTTTCTAACCCTGAGAGCGAAGTTCACACGCTGCACACAATAGATATGGTTTATCTTGTTTGCTTGACATGACCATGATATTGTAATTGTGGGAACCCTTACTCACATGTGCTCACTCTCTCACACACACACACACACACACACACACACTTCTTTAAACCAGTCATTGTGCTGTTCTTGACTAATTTAGCATCAAACAAAAGCAATGACATCACTGGGACTCAGAATGTGCAGTGGCCCAAACATCCGTATCTCAGAGGCAGCATCCAGGAATTCTGCACCAGCGATTCGGAGAAAGAAACCTGGGTGGAGGTTCTAAACATCGACAATATAACGGCAATAAAAACAGCAGACACAACACCCACAAGGAGTGTATGGCCATGTTCCTGTTCTCTCTCTCATGCCTAGGAAGACATTTATAATCCCCATGACCGAGCTCAGACTTGTAAAACAGCTCCTAAGGTCGGTACAGGTCATCTCAGGGGTAACGCCCGGTTTCCTAAACAGCTCGGATCAACTTAAATGTGCCAACTGAAGAACTCCTAAGGTTTCTAGATTTGGAGTGTTTTCTTTTTTTTTTTTATCTCATACAGCACCTTTTACACACACCAAAAGTACCATGATCCATACTGTATCTACAGTATGTAAACCCTTTATAGATAAAATAGCTTCCCAAAGACAGTTTCCCAAAGACGTACAAAACCTCTGCGAGTTCTAGATTAGCTTTGAGAATTAAACAAATATGAATTTTTTGTCAGATGTTACTATGATATACTGAATTATAATAAGCATATACTGTAAGATCCTTCGTTTTCAAGACGTCCGCAAGTCACCCTGTCGTGCTGTCAATCCACTTCTGGGCCCCATCCTGACTGATGACCTCCCATTCTTACATAATTAATGCTTTTGATGCTGAGTTCGCCTCCTTTTGTATCAATAATGATTCTTCTTTAACTGCGTTTCTCCATTCATTATTATTATTATTATTATTATTATTATTACCTCTGCTTTAGCTATGAATATTAAAAGTGCTACATGAATAAACTCAATGAAAATACGTTAATGTCACTGTAAATACTGACATGGCATGAACATAGTGGAGCCAACTTTCCCAATCACTTTTTTTTCTCTTTGCAGGTGGTTTTGTAAATAAAATAATGAAATAATATTGTAGCAACCCACATTTAGATCTGTACGACACCTGAGGAATGTCCAGTGGCTCTAGATTTATGATTGTATCCAATATGAATACAGAAAAAAAGTTTACGTAGCACCCATAAGACTTAATATCCCTAGGGGTTCTAGATAAACCAAACCAAAAAGCTTCTACTAGGTGCTTTCTCATATATGATAATGCTTTAAAGGGAATCTAAATAGAGGCTCGCCTGAAACTTAGGACATCCTTAGGATATCCGTACAACTCATCGATCGTCACCCAGAGATACAGCTGGAAACCCCATAAACGTACTACCGTCACCTGCTTGTTCATCTACACCACAGTTTCTCACCCCAGTGTTCCTGCAGAACCCCAACTCCAGTTTGATGACATTGCAGTGACTTCTAAATAAACAAATAAATAAACAAATAAATAAATGTTCTCAGAGCACGGACAATTGATGGATTTCACCTGCGTAGAATAAAAACACGTACGCATGATTTGTTAGCGGGGATGCGCCGGCGTACCTGTGACAGCGTGAGTGATGGCTCTCAGTGCTGCCTTTGACTCGCTTTCATTTATTACTCGATAAATTAAGGCTGAACCGAGACAGCCGTCTTTACCCGTGGACCGTGTGACATCACGTCTGACTCGCAGCCAGCGTTACGGCCGCGATCATCAGTCTTATGAACTTGGACTGCAGCATCAATCAAGGACACGGAGTCAATAGAGGGATCATAGTGGAGAAAGCAAGAGGGAGGAGACAGCGAGAGAGATAGAGCAAACAGTGGTGTAGTTAAAGGCCCCATATTTAAAGTTGTCTAATAAAAAAACTTAGTTTGTTTTAATGCTGTAGCTGAATTTTTTTACTTTTACACTGCAAGCTCGCTTTATTTAACTCCTCTTCTGAATGTGGCCTCTGGAGAAATTAGCTAATGTCTACCCATGGGGAGGAGCTCGTCTTATATGAGGTCACATTAGAGGGAAAATTTTTATTTTTTAGCACTTTAAAGAAGCGATCTGTGCGCGCAAGTGTGGTGTGTGCACGCATAACATATCATAGATTCATTAGCTAGCACATTGGAAATGTAAAAGCTCAAATGAGCTGCCCAGTCTCATGATTTCATTTGTCAGAAGCCTAGAAGCATATCTGTTTCTGCAAATCAGTTAACTAGAGAAACCGAAAACCTTTACATAATGACTGTGCAGTTATTTAGCATTTCCACTTCAAGCAGTTATTGTATACAGTAAATGCATCACTGTCATCACTTCTTTGTGATATGATGGTAGCATCTTAATTTGCTTACATAAAAAAATAAAAAAATAAAATTCTTTTCACAGTCTGATGCTTAAAATATTTTGCCAAATGAAACACATAAAAGCGTGCTTTCTGTACTGTAGATTCAGCTTAAATACTTCTACACTTTTATATTTTTACATTTTTATATATTTATATTTACTTCACAATTTACACTTTGTTTCTGTTTAATTTATATTTTTCAAAATAATATTTTTCGTAGCTTTGTAATTTCCAGCTTATTATTATTATTATTATTATTATTATTATTAATAGTTGTTATTATTAATAGTTATTATTATTAAGTATTTCACTGCAGTATCACACTGCAAATGGTTGTGTCCATAACAAATAAAATTGTAATTGAATTAAATAAATTTATAATTAACAGCGCCCCCTGGTGGTTTAAAGTCTGTAAATAGCTACTTGCACAACTTCTAGCAAGAAAATAGCGTTGAGGTTCCATAAATTAACCCCAAAATATAAAATAAAGAAAGTCTAAAGCTCTTTCCCATGCGTGAGTGTGTGCTTTTATGTAGCTGAAAATCACTAGACATTTCTGCTGACTGTCTTGTCTGGCATTACAAAGGAAACCATCATCCACAGACTCGCAGCAAACATCCTGGGAGGAAACGAAGCCAAGAACAGCGACAACAAGAGAGCAGAGAGAGAGAGAGTCTAGTGAAGTGGCTCTTGAACCCGACACTGACGCGGTAGCAAACTCTCAAATTGACATTCAAGGGAGCTGTTTGTCATTTTTAAAATATATACTGTATATATAAACCTTTCTCTTTTGTTTCATGCATTAAGTTGGAATTTTATATATTTAAATATATTTTATATCTATGCTTTGAGGTTTGTTTTATAATGGAAACGAGGCAGAAAATATTTCTGGCCCAGAAATATATTTCTGAAGAATATTTCGTGATGCTATAAGAAGAAAAAAGCGAAGAAGATTTACTGTACCAAGAACAGATGTCGAGGCTGCCGGCTCTTACTGGAGACCTTCATGAGCGTGCCCTCTTTCACAAACACCTGGAACACCAAGAGAGAGAGAGAGAGAGAGAGAGAGAGAGAGAGAGAAAGAGAGAGAGAGAGAGAGAGAGAGAGAGAGAGAGAAAGAGAGAGAGAGAGAGAGAGAGAGAGAGAGCAGATGGCTGTCTCATCTAAGTGTCATGATGTTTTATCAGTGAGGTGTCACTGTGGTAATGTCATTACAAGATGTGCTGCTGTGCTTCGAACTTCCGCCATATTAGCCTAGTTAATGACAAATGCTTTTCAAAAACTTAACTTTTCTCATCTCTGCTCACGTGAGAAAAAAAATTGAAAGTAAATGTGTCACACAGTGAAGCACTCACTCTTCCTGGCTGCAGCAAACTTCTTTTTCCCTTCACGCTGGACTCGATGTGGACCAGACGCAGCAAGTTCTCCTGGGATAGAGAGACAGAAGGGAGGACAGAAAGGGAGTGAGGAAAGAGACAGGTGGACGGTGAGATAGGAAAAGTACGACATAAAGAGACATACTGAATGGCTTTGTTTGTTTTGCAAATGAGAGGGAGGCAGACGGAAAGGGAAGAGCTGTTCGGAAATGAATAGCAGTGCAAGAGATAGAGGGATCCTCTGTGTGTGCGTGTGTGTGTGTGTGTGTGTGTGTGTGTGTGTGTT
Organism: Clarias gariepinus; assembly: GCF_024256425.1. Lineage (NCBI taxonomy): Eukaryota > Metazoa > Chordata > Actinopteri > Siluriformes > Clariidae > Clarias > Clarias gariepinus. The sequence continues at coordinate 21,333,380 of NC_071122.1, forward strand.
TGGGAAAGCCTCTTTGTTTCAGTCTAGGCCTCATTCCTGTGCACACTACGCTCTTTGTTTCGGAACATCTGGAACGTTTTGATGACATCATCTCTCCCCGCCCTTGACCGAAGCATCACGCGGTAAAAACATTTCATCGTCGCTAAGATCCCACACACTCCTACATACAAACTTACCCCTTCTTTTAGGTTGTCGTTGGCCTGGTCTGCAACCTCTGACACCATCACCAACGCAGCTGCGTGTTAAAGCAAATTAGAGATCATGTTAAAATCACAAAACTCTCATTGTTTTGTGTATATGTGTGTGTATGTTGTGTCTGTTTAGGAAAATGTTTTCAAAAATGATAACGGAGGATGATGACCGACATGGTTATCCTGAAAGACAGAAATCTAGATACGCTAAAAAAGCCAACATTGTTTCAAGCTTGTAAAGTCGCAATTGTTCATACTTTTTCTTAAGAATGTCTTTGCATAAAATTTGTATAAAATTGTGGAATGTGGTTTCTTGGCACTTGAAGTACAAGTAAAAAAAAAAATGTAATCCAGCAAATATGTACGCAGCAGACTGATATAATAGATTAATTGCTGAAAACCTGGCCATGAGAAAAATAAAAAGAAGGTGAAAATTGAGGAACGTTCATGAATCCCTCCACGATATTGTGAATCGCAATTTTTAAGAATGATTATATCGCTTGAAATACTTTAAATTATTTATTAGACAATTATACTTAAAAAACAACAAAAAATGGCAGTGTGATGTAATGCATTGCTTCTCCAGCGGCTGAGATATGGCACTACACTGAGTTTAAAATAAAGTACACTCAAAATAAATGTTGTTCCGATTAAGAATTTGACTTCACTTCAGTTTAGGGCATTAAAATTCAATGTAGGCTTGCCTAAGCGAAGAAATAAATAAGTATATGTTACTAAAGTACATGTAAAAAAAAAAAAAAAAACGTAATGCAATAAAATGAAATGATTATAAGTAATACACAGTAGTGAAATTAATTTTAAGAACGCTGGTCACACAATGTCACATGATCTAATTGCCCATAAATTACTATATATATATATATATATATATATATATATATATATATATATATATATATTAAAAAAAAAACATGGATTGCAAAGAAGCTGTTAACTTACTTATGACCAATCACATTGCAGAATTCATCAGTGCCGTGGTGTAAATTAGTATATAGCTTTAAGATACTTTTAATAATGATTACAAATGTAGGAAAAAGAGAATCATACCTTGTGTGTCCTCATATTCTTTCGAGTCAGGGGAGAGGTTGTTTAAGTAATCTGCAAAGAATGAAATGCACACACTAAGCAATTTTTGCATATCAAATACCAGAAAACTTCCAGTCTGGACTAAGTATGAAATATGCCAGGCATCTCAGCAAATTCAAATAAAAATTAAAAATCTTAGATGTTTCTACACCCTTTAACAACTCTACACTAAAAAAAGTCTTGTGCTCCTGTTACATATGGATAGTATGTCTATGTTTCTTCACTAAATTAAATTTAAAGGTGTACAGTACAATACGTAATTCACCAGGAGTGGGAATTCTGCCCTTTCATTACTTATGCGGATCCATCAATCTTTTTGAGTGTACTTTTACATGTTAATGGTCAGGTTACCTGTGAGGAGCATGCGGTACTGAAGTACACGCACGATGACCTGCAGCAGCTGGTGTTTCACAGGAATCTGCACTCCCTCTGAATTCTGCTGCTGTAACACACACACACACACACACACACACACCCCTTACAAATGTGACTAATGTACAGTAAATGCACAGCAATACACTCTGACACAGATGTGCAGAACCCACACAGATATCCTGTCATGACCTTCAGCCTGGACCACCCAGATGACTGATACTGAACACGGCTACCAAAGAGAAGAAAAAAAATCATTCCAAGGACAATCGGTGACCTTTTCTAACATCGTGACTGCAGGCAGAGATGGAAACCTCAATAAATCTCATTCTTTCCCTCAATTATTCATTATTCACTGAGAAAAAGTGAGTTTAAAAAAAGCAGAGTGCAAAAATCAATCACGGCTTAATTGACTTGGACAAGTCTTTGTTCAGGGTGACTCGGAGGACGCCGCAGGCTCTAAGGGGCATGCTGGAGGTCAGATAACCGGCTGAGATCGGGCTCGGGGACACAGGATACGATAAAGAAAGGTTCAAAATAGGTAGGACGCGACCTGTGAGAGAACGCTAATGTGTGTGGATACACAGGGGAGGGCTGTGTGGTTTGAGATAAATCATTTGTTTAACGGAAATACACAGGCATCATTCAAGTGTTTATCCAATCAGCTAATCATGCAGAAATACACCAGGTCAAGGTGATTATCTCTCAACCTCTAAAACAGCTGAAAAACATCTCTAAACGAACAAATCGATCACGTCGGTGAGCCTGTGCTCACTGTAGCGCCAGCTTCCTGTTCTTGCCTGAAAGGAATCAAACCCGCTTTGTACTTTGCAGTTGTAGATTAGACCTGAGATGCTTTTCTCCTTAACACGGTTTTAAATGGTTGTTTATAGAAACTGAACACAATATTCAGGCTTCAAGGTATTTTTTCTTTCCCAATCCTGGCTCAGTTACTTCAGAGGCGATATGATCACATCATGAAGGCATGTTTAGTGGCACGTGGTGTAGTGGTTAACACTGTCTCCTCACACCTCCAGGGTCTGGGTTCTATTCCCCACCTCGCTCACCTATGCTCATTGAGTTTGCATGTTCTCCACACGCTTGATGGGTTCCCTCTGGGTACACTGGTGCCCTCCCACAGTCCGAAGATATGCAGATTAGGCTAATTGGTGTTACCAAATTGCCTGTAGTGTGTGAATGAGTTCGTCTGTGTGTGTATGTCGAACAGAGATCCCATTACAGTTGTAAACTGAGAATAAATACAATTTTCATCACAGTCTCTAGCTGGATTAAAGAGGTTCCTAGATGGATACGTGAGTGGAATACATGTTCAATAGCATTGATAATATTGTGGCATATGTGAATATGAAATGTGAATATCAAAATATATAGCTTTTGATTTACCATAAAAGCTAAACGGTTGGATTTGTGTTCCCCGCCTTGTGCCCTAAGTCTCCTGGGATAGGCTCCAGGCCCTCCATGACCCTGTATACAAGATAAAGCGCTATAGATTCATATGAATGTGTTAGTGAGGGAGCTAAATTGTTGTTGTTTTTTAATACGATTGACTTCAAGAGATGACAGAATGTAGATGAAGTTAGTGATCTGATAAATTTCATAAAAAGTTTTTTTTTGTTTTCTCCTTTCTCTTTCTCTTATCCAAGGACATTTCACACCTCAAATCAATTCACTTTTAATTCCTTTTGATCAAGAAATCAATTTTACACGGTTTATCGGTTATTCCTTTTATTGTTATTGACTTGTTAACTTTTTCCAACACTGACCCATGGTCTACAGTAGGTCAAGCATTACATGGAAAACCAGTAACAATAGAGCTTTTAATAAATTAGACCAAAACATTTGACGTCATTGTGAAGCAAAAAGAAACATGATGCCTGGTCATTGGATTGAATTGTGTTCACGTAAGGTGCTTTCTACCTGAAAATTCATTACAGACAATCACAAGGCCTTCATTTTAAAATGCACAAGATCTCTTTTAAGGATAAAATGCTGTAAGCGGATCAGACTACATACTATACTTCATCTATTTATGGAATGATAGTCATTATTTTAGAATAAAACCTTTACAGGAAAAGTGAAAAAAGAAAAAAAAAAAAAACAGAAATTGCACACTATGAATGGCGGTACCCTTCACTTCATCTCCGCGTGTCAAAAAGCATACAGCGTGAATATTGCCGTAAAATGTTCTTCACATCATTTCATCCTCCTTTAATCTTCTCCGTGTCAAAACCTATTCTGATTTTCCCGTCGTCATGTTGCTGTAATCATCGCTCCTGCATTCTTTCTCCTTCCCCGTGCTCGGATGAACACCCCCTTGAGATTCATTAGTTTCTCCTCCCTCCCCATGCATCATATTTATTTGCTCCTTTAATTTAACCACTAAAGCAGACAGATTAGAGTAACATGACCTGTGTGTTAAATCCCTCTCGCCCGTCCTGAGAGCTAGCGTAAAGATTGCAATCCAATTGACATTAGTGCTGAAGAAGTGGACTCTTCAGCCAGCCAGTGTGTGTTGCTGTAAGTGTGTGTGATTTTGTGTGTGTGTATGTGAGAGAAAGAGAGAGAGTGAGCACTGATAGTAAGCAACCTTAAGCTGCACTGGAAGTGAGCCAGCCATTCAGAGGGACAGTAGCCGATGCCAGCGCGCGGATAAGCTACACAAATCACAGTGGCAGTACCGGCCGAGGCAGCGTCTGCACCCCGGAGCTGATTTAATTCAAAGGAGGTTTCTTCACTAATTAGCTTTGGTCTGCCTCATTGCCTAGATGTGTGTAACAGACTCGTTGTGTCTTTATCTAACCTCCTCCACCTGCGTGTGCAATTGGCCAAATTAACTCACACACACACATGCACCAATACAGTGCGATCAAGCCTGCCATAAAGAAAACCTACCTTCTAGTGCTATAATGTGTAAAAGTGTTCTTTAGTAACTAAAATGTAATTGTTAGCAAATTGCTGTAGTTGTTCTTTCGGCTGCTCGTGTAAAAGGGGTAACCATAGTGGACCACCCAATCCGCATACAACTTGGCACAGGTTTCATGCCGGATGCCCTTCCTGACGCAACCCTCCCATTTTACTGGCACTGCAACAAGTGGCTGGGAATCAAAACCCAGGGCTTCCACATGGCAGGACAGGACAACCACTGAGCCGCTAAGGGACTGGCGGACAAATTACTGGTGGACGTGTGAAAAATGACACAATTGCAATTACTTATTATCGCCAAGTATCCATGCACTGTAAACTTTCATCTTTTGAAGTATTGATATGCCTTTAATGATTGTGGACACGGATCAATTACTGTCAGTCGGAGGAAACACTGAAAATAGTGTCACTTTAAGAACTGTGAAGAACCCGTGTTTCCCTTTTGCTCACTGCACAAGTCCATATTTCCCCCTTTTTTCATTTCAGTTTTCCGCCTTTTGTTGTCACCCAAATGACGGAAAAACAATGTGATTCTTAGTAAAACCTAGACAAAGAGAGTGTTTTAGATCGAATCCACCTACACACATACCAAAAGTGATTCACCCTTTCCCGGTCGACTTCTACAGACCGTAGAACACGGTACACAAAACCCTTTCTGTAAAATTATTATACACTCTCAGAACCCTTAAGGATTCTTCAGTCGTCCCTTGGGTGAAAGCCTTAATAGTTCTATACCATTTTATGAAAGTTAAGCATCATTATCAGTGCAAATAAATGTGTCCAAAAGAAAAGTAAAAATCCATCCATCCATCTACTGTAGGAATCTCCGTAATCCAACCAGGGGCCGTGGAGGCCAATGGAGACCGCTGTATTTATTAGGACCTCCGGGTGAACATTTACAACACACATTCACACACTACAGGCTATTTGGGAACGCCAATTAGACCAATCTGCATGTTTTTGGACTGTGGGAGGAAAACCGGATAACACCGAGAAAACCAACCAAGCATAGGGAGAACATGCGAACTCCATGCACACAGACCAGACATGGGAATTGAACCCAGAACCTGGAGGTGCGAGGCGACAGTGCTAACCACTATGGAGGCCAACGTGCCACCATACAGTAATGGTGTAAGTAGGGTTTAAGTTGTGCGTAGGGATCATTTCCTGTGCTTTAATGAATAGTTGAGTGCAAATCAATTACATGGTTTCATCAAAGCTTCAGTTTGGTATCAACCCAGAATCCTAAATCATCCTGCTTCATGATCATAGGCTTTCCTTGCTACAGGACATCACTGAATTTCTAAATGTCATTAAAATGAGATTATGTAGCCAAAAATGTGTGGAATGTATAAAAATATCACATCTACATATGAAACAGATTTTAGGTTGAGATAGACTTCCCTGGCCACAACTTCACAACAAAACCCAAAGAACAAACTCTGGCACATAAGAAAGTCTTGTAAATATGGTTCATGGCCAAATCATTTTGGTTATTACAAGACTGCAGCTTTGACAAAGGTTTTCTACCATTGTTTTATGGACATCAGTGAATCTTGTAAGCCCCTGGTAATGCTCGTGCATAATCTGGATGAACCACACAACTTAATTGAGTCTGTGATTTTTTCATTTTTTTGGCATAGACACAAAATAATGCAAAACAGAAAAGCTGCTTATCTCAAAACGAACTGTGAGTCAGAGAGAACCATATAACTGGACAAAGTTAAATGATTTAATTCACTAAAAACATTTTTCTGTTAAATGGAAAAGTGCGTACACTTCAATGTTTAAAATTTTAAAAGTATCTGTTCAGACTTGAACATGGAGCGTTAACGTTACCGAGCCCTATTCCGGTTAACTAAAGTCTCTGAGAATTCGCATGACGAGAGCTTAAACGCCGATCAGTGCAACTTTCCCTACTCGCAACAAGTAAAGGAGTAAATCGGCTCTGATCGGGGATGTGAAGGAATCGATCGAAGAGCGGTCAAAGGTAATTGACAGCAGAGAAAAGAAGAAGAGAGCTGTAAAGATGTTCATTTAAACAGCGCTGACCTTTTGCGGCTCGCACAGATCTATTGATGGATGTGTGCTGAAATAGCAGGTTCTCTCAGTAGTGTGTTTTCCACCTTGAATGCAGCTTTGCTTATAAGCGGCCTTTCAAGAACATTGTGTTTTTTTATGTTTTAATATGCTAAGTGAGAGTTTCATCTAATCAACAAATTTTAGAGGAAGACAGTAAATGCAATAAATACATTTTACATACACATACTTTAGTTTCAGGGTTTTTTTTAACAATAATGAAGCAAATTTTAAGTAATACACAAAATAAACTGTCTGGCCAAGTCTACACACTCTATGATTTAATTGCAGTAAACAATGTGGTGTCCAATTCATATGTGAAATGATTTCTCACGCTCCCAGAACCACTCTTTCACAAGTTAAGTCCTGTTATATATATCTGTGCCATCAGGGGGAAAAAAACCCATATATGTGATATCCTGGTCATTCAATACATTCAGGTCGTCAGCTGACCTCATTTTATTGGCACATACCATTGCTGAGTTGAGACCTGAGCAACTGACGCAACCCCAGATCATAACACTGCCTCCAGAGGCTTGTACAGTGGCCACTATACATGATTCGTGCACCTCCCTTATTACCCTGACGTGTCCATCACTCAGCAATAGGCTCCACCTGAACTCATCAGACCGCATGACCTTTTTCGATTGATCCAAAGTTACATTTTTATGCTCTCTAGCAAATTTTCTGACTCGTCTCATAAACATGTTGTTTGCCATATGGGAACACAGCTGTTTAGTCCCAATCCGTTGAGTTCTCATCACAAGGTGTGTTTATCTGGCAACCTTTTTTTTGCTAGGCAGTGTATGTTGGACACAAGCATAAAGTGCCTGAACATTCAAAAACATCCCAGAAGGAGCCCAAATTAATTAGGTTTAATTCAAATTTTGTCTTTAGGAGTTACTGGAGCAAGAAAAAAATATCATTTTTATTTTCTCAATTAATCTCTGTAATAGTTTTAACAGTTTTATAAAGATGATTAAACAAACTATTTAGATTTGAGGAATTGTGGAACTGTTATTGTATCCAAAGACGTACTGTATGAACACATTCATAACGTTATAATTCATTTACTGTATATGGCATTAGACAACATCAAAATGATTTATTATGTGTAATAAAGATAGTTATAAAATGTAATGCTGTTCTTTTACAATAACAACAACAAAAAGATCAACAATTGATGTGTTTATATTTTGTATCTGACATTAGGCATAAAGTACTTCTAAATCCCTTTCGGAATTTGGAATTCCCCTTTAATGTTTGCGTCCTAGTTTATTTTTTCCCCCTATGGTTCAATAACCTGTTTTTGGACTAAACAATATTATTAACAACAGCATTACACTTTCAGATTTTATCACTACCATCAAACACTCCTCGTGCTTTAACACTCTCCTATAAATATTAAAAACCGTATTGATTTACAGCACACACGATGAATGTGGATGTTGTGTTTCCAATACCTGATGTATTTTTATGCAACGAGCTGCTGTAAATAAAATTTAACGTTGATATAAAGGCTATAATACATCGCTTCACACCTCAGCATAATGCTGACGTTGCTGTAATATATCAATGATCCTGTTGTAAGCATCTCTCCAATTTCAAAGTGCTCATAGATTAGATCACGTTAGACAAACTCTGACACCATCAGCTGCTCAGAACAGTGGCTTATTTCACCATTCATCACTGTCTCTCTGTCACAGCTATAGATTGATTAAGCCTTCCAGACAACCCTCCCCTCATCACCCCCCTCCACCCCGGCTTTCAAGAACTGCTGAATACAGATGCTCATGAATATTAATGAGGCGGGACAGTTGGCCTCTTGTCATTGGTGATTCTGATCTCCGCTTAGACGCGTGGTCATTGAGTGCAGCAAATATCCTACAAGACCACACGTGGATAAGGAACGTGTGCAGAAATCTTTTCAGGAACACTTGTGTTCGTAATGCGTTTAGTAAAATACATCACATATTCGAATCATGGTTCGAATGTGTTCATATTGTCGGCTCAGGGCTTTCCCAACAGTCAAACTTACTGGAAAATGCAATGTAGGCTATTATATAAATCAACAGGGATTTGAGCAATTATTATAATTTATTAATGTACAGTACATCGCTCCTAGCAAGCGAGCAAGCCATGCAAACCAACTATCATGTTAGATTTTTAACTCGGATACCATGTTTGTTTAAAAAGCAAGCTTTAAGTAAGTTACTTAAAGTTTAAAGAAGGCAGATGGTAAAGCTGGGAGATATGACCAAAAATTACATCATGATGAATTTGTCTATATTAATATAAATAATAATCACAATGTTGCAATGTCTTTCGGTTGCTCCCCCATCGTGGGGTCACGATCCGCACACTACATTAGCACCGGTTTTAACCGGATGCCCTTTCTGACACAACCCTCCCATTTTATCCGGGCCTGGGACTGGCTGGGGCTGGGGGTTTGGGCATTGGGTCGGAACTGCGAATGGTAGGCGAGAAAACTACCACTAAGCCACCAATGTCCATAAAATAATCACCACACTAAAGTAAGTCCCCTACATACGAACCATACGTGCATACGAGATCCATTCCGAGAGCGTGCTCTTAAGTCCAATTTGTTTGTAAGTGCAACACACATGTCTAGGTACTTGAATACTAACACAATCGGCTGTACACAGTATATTACAGTACTCTGTGCTGATGGTTGAACTATTTATGTTAAAAGAACAAGCAATGTCTGCCATATTTTCACCTCGCTCCTTTCTCTCAATCATTGTCACTTTAGTCTCCATCATTATTTCTTGCCGCTCCTTAGCAATACCAGATTAATCTCTGCTGCTTTTACGCTTGCTTCTGGACATCCTGGAATGCACGCTGCATGCTGGATGTGTGATCTAACTTCGGTGATTGACCATGCGCGAATGTATGTTCATATCTTTTCTCCCTTCTTCCTTATTGGCAACATGCCTTCAGCCATGACAATAGTTACAGGTCTTTAAGCTTATAAACAAATCGACAGCCAAAGGTTATTTAAGTCACATTCTTTTGCTGTCTCATTCTTTTAACAGTCTCATGTGTCTCCATGTCCACAAATACAAAAAAAATACTAGTATGTATATATTTTTTTTAAACAGGACACACTATATTATAAAGTCTGGGTTCCAACCCTACTTTTGAATTTGGGGTAATGGCAGCTAAAGCCTCAATCCACCGCTAAAGCCTCAGTTGTTCAGATGAAGCTCCAAGGCGTGACGGCTGGCTAACAACTCTTGAACATACTTTAAACTCAACGTGTATTCAGCTGGGTGGAATAATTCACCAGCTGGGTGGTATAATGATTTGGAATATTTTAAATGTTGAAACAAACTGGTAGTGTTTTGACTGATCTTGAAGGCAGCATATTTAGCATTCTTGCCTAAACTGCATTCTGTCATGCTGGAGATATCCGTACAGGAAGTGGAGACTTGATTTGCATGCAACAGTGTTCATAAGTCAGACTCGCTGGTGAGCTGAACTGTCCTATTTTATCAACGGTTCCCTCACTGTCTGCATTCTGTTGTTGTCAGTAAAGCCGAACTTTACTCTTGTTAAATAATTGGCGGTTTTTGTATTACTCGTTGCACACTTCATTATCAAGAGACATGATATGTTTAAGAGCAGAGAAGGGAGCATGCTTTGGATAACTTGAATTTACTTGCCCGAACCGTAAGCATTAATCAAGTAAGCAATAATGTGGAGCCCCACAACTTTATTATCTGACATTACGCATCTGTACATTTATATACTATAATGCGTTATGCATTAACCTATAGCTGATTCTGAGTAATTAGACAGGCTCATGACAGGGGTTATACTGTATTAATTGTGTTTATAATGTAACCTTGGACACATTCATATCATGCTAATAAATTATAACCCATAGTTATATTGTTTATGACCTTTATTACACATTATAAATAATTTTGATGGCATATAATTGAACTCATATGAATGAGTTATTACATGTTATGAATGTGTTCATATGTCTGAGATTCAAACAATTCCTCAAATCAAAGCGGCATGTTGAATTACATAAATTAAATAAAAACTTGTTGCAATAAAAAAGTTAGATTTTTTTTGCACTGCAATTCAATCTAAATGGAAAACAAAGAAATCTCTACAGCATTTACAATGGTTGAAATTTCCGGTACTGCAATTTATTTTGGATTTTTTTTTTAATGAAACATTTTTATTGCAAAAAAGTTTTCATTCGGTTCAGGTAATTTAACATCCCATTTTAATTTAAGAAATTTTGGCACTAAACTTCCACAGTCTTTATAAAGACATGCACATGCCCATGATCCCACGATCACCAAGTTGTCCCTGTTGGGCCCTTGAGCAAGGCCCTTAACCCTCAACTGCTCAGATAATGAGATAAAAATGTATGACACTCTGGATCAGGGCGTCTGCCAAATGCCTGAATGTAAATGTATAAAGCACAAATAGTGTTCATAGAAAGTCTCAATCCTATTTTCTCAGCGGTATAAGAGCATACGGAATTTCTACAAATACCAGTTTTACAAAAAATAACATCCAATCCTTACCTCAAAGTGTTTGACGACATCAGCGAAGGCTTTTCTCTGTCTGCAGCTCTCCTCTAGCAGAGCCATGCTGCGGTCATAACCGCCAATGTAGGTCACGAAAATCCCAAACTGCTCACGGTGCGCCAAAAACACGTCCACCATCTTCGGGCTCTCCTCCCTAAAGATGAATGAGAAGCATTAGACGTCCCTGCAACGGCCGCAGAGGGTATTCAAGGACACGCCATGTCTTAATGATGAGACCTTTGCGGTAGTGAGAGCGTAGTGACACACTTTTGGGAAATAAAAGTTGGCAGGGACTCATAATAGCAACTTTGCTTGCTTTAACTGGTTGCTCTCCATGGTAGGTGATGTTTGCTGCCTATAATGTGCTCATGATATTTATAATTTTAGTATATCTTCTTAAAGGACAAAACGATAGAACTTGGATTTACTGTCCTCGGAATATAACTCAACATACAGCCATTATTCTAGTTAAAATAACTGGCAAGAAAAGTAAATACACCCTCAGTGATAAGAGCTGTACATCTTTATCCATGCAAATTCAAATGTCCTATTTATTACGTGTTTGTGAAGCGCCATGTGTTTAACATCCAGCAGCTCCATGATATCATTATGAAGGAGTGGAAGAGGATCCCAGCAACAACACGTGCAGCTGTGGTGAATTCCATGTCCAGGAGGATTAAGATAACCAGAAAAAGCCGTGCTAGATAACAACGGAAAAAATATTGACACTTAGGTCACAGTTTTGACATGTTCACTTAGGATGTACTCATTTTACGTTATTTAGACAATAAAGTCTGCATGATGAGTTATTGTGAGAGGACAGTAAATCTATACTGCTATACAAGCTGCACACTGACTCCTCTAAAGTATATCCAATTTTCATTTCTATATTATTGTCCTTTGAGAACATATAATAAGGTAGGTGCTGAAATGTGAGGGGTGTACTCCCTTTTGTGAGATACTGCATGTTTGACTGCATTATTTAAAGCATAATGCAATATTATAAAATTGTCGGTTCAGTCATAATTCGAGTGGGTGTTTTTATCAATACCTTTTGGATGTTGGTGTGGATAACAGCATGGAAAAATATTTTTAAATACTTTTGAACCTCGCCCAAGCTATCTTCCTGCAAAGCTCCCATTTGGTAACGAGCCAGTTTAACACACCCAGGGAAAAAAAAAGAAGCAAAACAAAACAAAGCAAACAACAAAAAAAGTAAGTCTGACTACATACAGTATGTCTAAAAATCTGCTAGCTAAGTGTGATTTCCACACTCAACTTTGATCAAGTTGTTAGATAGCTACTGTATGTGCACCACCAAAATGCAGATAAACTGTGTTACCCCGATTATACAACCAATTCATCAGAGAAATGTAAGTGAAAACACAAATTCAACTAAGTGGCCTTGTAATTTATTGAAAAAGCTGACCTAAAGAGCGAGAAATTGAAGAAAATAAGCTTGATAAAGTGTCCTCACACATTATAGGTGCTAGTGATGAGCTCTCCACAGTAAACATACTGTAGGGTGCCAATATTTTCAACATGGCTTTTTTTTTTTTTTTTTTATTCCAGAGGGGAAAATTGAAGTATGAATAAAATGTTGAATTAAAACCAAACAGCATCCTTGGATTCTTAAGATCTCTTTACATTTCATATTTTCCCAATAACTCTGAAGTTCACTTACATTCTTTTTCCACAAACCTAATGAAATTTTAAAGGGGTTAAACGCATGAATGTTTATGTGCCCTGTCGGGTCTCACCACTGTTGAATGCGGGAGTCTAGTTGTGTAAGGATGTTTGTGTGGAGCTGGTAGGCCTGAGGCAGGGTGCTGAGTATCTCATCCATCCTCCCCTCCTCCACCACAGGCTCGCCGTCCGCCCCTACAGCCTCCTCCACCGCTGACCTGAAATCCTGGAGAGCGAATGACAGCGAGAATGAGAGAAATGTAACACAGACATTATCATGCTTTGTGTACATCTTTAAAGTTTTTAAAAATTACACGGTTACCCTGGACACCTTTTTAAATGTGTTTCTGTCTTGTCCTAAAAAGTGAAACCTAGAGATATATAGTAAGAGATGCTAAAGGATGTGTGGGAGACTGAGAATCCCTTTATCCTTAGTTCGTGGGTCTAAGGAGTTATGAGCAGAGCTCTTTAATCTTCGGTTTAAATGAACAGCAGCTGACGCTGAGCTCCAGTGTAAATCTATCATAACAATTGAAAAAACAATATATATATATATATATATATATATATATATATATATATATATATATATATACCTATATACAGTATATACCATATATTTATAACATATATATACATATATATGGAAAGAGTTAGGTAGATAGATAGTATAATAAATATAATACAGCTTCATAATGCTTTACTACACCCCGCAACGTAACACTCATAGATTAATGAGAGTATCAGTTATGGCAGATGAAGGCTGCAGTGATGCTGACTAAAGGGAGTGTGGCCAAAATTATGGAATGAGTATGTACCAATATATCTACAGTATTAATTTAAACATTTTTACACATTACTATTTTCTTTTACACAAATAAATCATATAACCAAGTTGACTTCATTGCATGACCCTAATGGCTTCCCATAAGCGCAGTGTGGTTACCCTGACTGCATAAACATCATCAGGTGAGCTGAACAGCAAGTTTTAGTAGAAAAAACCTTTCAATAGAAGTTTGGATTAAAGTTGTGTACTGTAGTTGAGCTACCCTCAAGGGGGAATTATTTTTACTAGAATACATTAATGGTAAGATGTGGGAGTGGCGGCTCAGGCTGCCACTCCCACATAAAGGATCTGGGGTGTTGATTTTTGGATCTCTGGATCCGGGTTCGAGCCCTGCCGTTGGTGGGTTGCCACACTCCATACCACCCAGCCGTTGCATGAGGTGCCACTCCCGTTCGAGAGATGTTTGAGATATTATAAAACTGCAAACTCTGTTTCCTCTAACAAGTTTGTCAGGCATTTCATTGCACTTCATTCACATCTCATGTTACTGCACATTTATAATACAAGTAAATCAAGTATTTAAAAATTGTGATTCATCGTGATTAATGACCGACTATGACTGTGATTAACTAGATTAAAAAATTTGAATCGATTAGATATCAAAAGTATTCTGAGAATCCATGCCATATACAGTATGATTTTTATTCTCCTTGTGCACAAAACATGTGATGTCACTAAATCAGTGAAATCTCTTTCACTGTTTTGTTGTCATTTAGTCTTTTTTAAGCCATTGCCTTTCATAAGGGGCTTTTCAAAAAGAAAAAAAAAATGTGTACAAATGTCTGGTGGGATTTTATAAATAATTAATTTAGCCTACAAAAAAAAAAAATACAGAAAGAAACAGGAAACAGGGCTAATAAATTGTAAAGTAGTGCATGAAAACAGAAATAAGTCTTTGGTTAGTCCTTCTCAGAAAGGATAAACAAGAAAATGAAACAAAAAGATGAGCCTACAACATCAATAAATCACTTGTAATAGCAGTCCACTGTATCTGGAGAAAGCCTCTGCTAGTCTTAGAAGTAGCGTAGGATCTACTTTATTCCTGTGTAGAACATATTCGCTGCAAAGAGTCGCCCTCCTGGATGAACGATCAGCTTCTGCGAGAGCTTTCTAAGAATAAACGGCTTTTGTTTGCTCTCTTTCTTTTGGCATCTTCAAAATGACGGCTTGAAGGCTTTACAAACATGAGTGTGAAACAACGTCATAATACTAAATAATAAAAGGCATTCAAGTGTCCAGCAAGACCGTTTTCTGCAGCTCATCAGTTTCACTTTTAAGGGAGTAGTAGTGAGAAACATTTACACACACACACACACACACACACCAAAGGTGATAATCCCCTGAAATTCCACAGGAGCTTCATGCATTAATCAATGAGTATCGATCGCTCCTGAGTCCTGCAGCTGTCAATGCTCTTGTAGTTCACTCTGTGCTACTTTTATGGGACTCCTCGTGGAACATTGTCCTTCACTCTGGTTCGATAATGAAAATATGACGGGACAGCATCAAGAATAAAGCACTTTGTGTTTCATTTTGTCATCAACATGTCATCCACAGCCATGCAGCAAATGCATACTGCGTTTAAGGTTATTTATTCGGCGGAAATTTTTATTCCCAAGTGAGACGAGGAGCTCCATCGAAATTTTACAGAGCTAAGCTTTCTGTCAAATAAATAATTGCCAGATAATTGCAGGAACAATAATGAGAGAAGTTTGGAGCAATATTAAAACTCAAACGCTAGCAAAATAGTTTAAATTATAAAACTTTTTTGTGATAATATGAGCAAATATTGAAGTGCTTTCTTCACTGATGGTTTATAGCTGAATTTGCAGGCTGAACCAAAAAAGAAAGAAAGAGCAGGAAAAAAGAAAGTTATAGAGATAACATAAGAAAGAGAGAGGGACAACAAACAGTGTGTTACCTGAAATCAATTACAAACTATTTCTATAAAAATATGATGGTGTTCTTTAAATATAAATTCCCTCTATATTCATTCCATATTAATCAATATTTATGATTTGACATATTGTAGTATGGCTATATAAAAAAGCAATCAGGGTAGACAAATAAACAAGAACAAGTTATCATCTTGTGGGAACAAGTTATTTATCTTTTATGCACATAGCTCAGATTTAAGTAAAGAGCAAAATAATTGCTCAAATGAAACATTAAAAATGAAACATTATCTTGTTCCCACAAGATAAGATGTTTCCATGATAACTTGTTTGTTCCCACAAGATAAATCCGTACTGTAACTAGTTCTTATGAGGTAAATGGGTTTGTCCCACAAGATGACATCTCGTTCCCACAAGATAAACAACATTTTACCACAAGACAATAACGATTTTACACAAAGCAAATAACTTGTTAACACAAGAAAAATAACTTGTTAGCATAAGATAGTAACTTGTTAATACAAGACAATGACTAGTTCCCACAAGATAATAACTTGTTATCACAGGACAACATCTTGTTCCCACAAGATAAATATTTTTTCGCACAAGAAAACTCTGTCCCAAAATATAATAACTGGTTTCCACAGGATGAACAGCTTGTTCTCAAACATTAGTTGGGTTCCCAAACTTGTTCCTATAAAAAACTTTTTTTTCCCCACTAGATAAATACAGTATTCCAACGTGGTAATAACTTGCACCAACTAGATAATAACTTGTTCCTACAAGATAACTTTTAAGTCAATGTGATATAAAAGAAAGAATTTAAGATCATATCATTACAGGGAAAAGTTAGACTGATGTTCTAACAGCGGGAGGAGGCACCCGTTAAACCTGTCTTCTTCTCTCAAGGCATGCTAGGGCTTAAACTTTTACACAAATCCATATTCAGTAGGGTCCTCAAAGTCTCCAGTGAAGGAAGATATAAAAAAAAACACACGCTGATTTAACGCTGGCATCAGAGATCTTAATCAAGGTGACTCCACTCAATGGATCTCATTGCTATTCTATGTGCTACACACTCAGTGATTAATGACGTCTATATCTTATCACATTAACGCTAATTGTGCTATTTTACATAAATATTAATATCGTTTCGATATCAAGGCCATGCACTTCTACAGATCATGTTTTTCTCCAGTCTCCCTGGATGTTACATAATGCAAATATAGTAGCATATGCATGTAAATGAGGGTCATACGGGCCAATACAGTGCACTACACTCTGCATGTATACCATTAGCATTCTTTTGTAGTGCTTTGATAGTAGAGCGCGATTGTAGTGACTAGCACCTATTTTATTCAAATGAGGCAATTATACTGCTGAATATAAAGTGTGGTAATTTACATCAGGAGAGCAAAACTGCTTCAGAGTTCTGTGGCCCCTGATGAATTATGCTACATTACATTATTTCTTTCTCCCTGTCCCCTTGGTATGTAATAATTGGCAATGCAGGTTTAATTAATGGCAAAAAAAAAAAAAAACAATGCGTAAAAATTGGGCCAAGGTCACTGTCATAAACTTTCATGTTGTTCTAAATATATCTCCTTTATTCTGTCTATTCCTATGTTGCATGCTAATTTACATAACTACGCAGGTAGAGACATACGTAGATCTAGAAAAATATTCAGCCTGTCAAAGGAACCAATATGACAAGAGCCAACGCAGCTCAGAACAGACACGGTTTTACGTACAGTATGTGTACAGTCTTTAGCTATGCAGCTTACGTGTGTGTGTTTGTGTGTGTGCGTGTGTGTGTGTGTGTGTACATGCATTCATGTCTGCTTAGATATCAGCAATTAGGAGCTTCTCGGTAAGTGTGTTGACATGCACATGCACACTGATAATACAATTATATTTTGATTACCAAAACAGTCAAGGTGTTATAGTACACAGATATCACACTATAAGATTTCATTTTTATTGGAGTAAATCGTTATCACCTGGACTTTACTTAATTTATGAATTGCACATGTATTTTGATTAAACTGAGTTTTATTTATTTATTTACTTTTTACAAAACCCTAAATTAAAGACCTGCTCAGTAAACAACATGGTTGGATGTATAATTTCCGTGATACAGACTTTTACTCTTTACAAAAATAAGCATACTTTTTTAGATTTTCATAGTTTTTTCCATTGCCTCTCATTATTAAAAAAAACTCAATACAAAATTTACACATGGTTAATTTTCGCCACTCAAGTGGCTTCATGATTCATTTGTGTTTAAATCTAAACTTCGTCCACAATGAAATTTTATACAAGAAAGCATTATACAAAAAAAAAAAATTTACATCCACCCGCCCATGTTTTGGTATCTGTTCCTTGTAAACCATCAGATAATAAATGCCGTAATTAACATAATCATGTACAAAGGTTAAATGACTACATTAGCACACACTGCACTCATTAACGTCAGTCATCCTTGTGTACTGTCCTCATAACCAAGACATTGTACATCAACAATAAACCCCCCAGGACTACTAGAGCAGTATTGGAAATTAGCACAAAGATGGCAATGATGTAATTAACTGGCTTTTTAAAACGGTGGGTGGTAAAGTTGCACAAACCCCCAACATGTCACTTAGCCGCATGGGCACTCTGCAGTGAATACTCATCCATCTGTACTGCCTATCCTGTTTGGGGTCATGGGGGGACCAGGGCACAAGGAGGGGTACAACTCAGATGGGGCGCCAACACATCACAGGGCACAAATGCACAAACACTCACACACCCTGGGCAATTTGGAAAGACCACTCAACCTACTGTGGATGTTTTTGGACTGCAGGTGGAAACTGGTTGAAACTCATGAAACCATGCATGAGGATAACATGCAACCACTAAGCCAGTATGCCACCTCAAATCACTATGAATAGGTATAAAGAAATAAATAGTGTCTTACCTCCTGAAGTAGCTTTAGTGTCTTCACATGTCTGTGATCACATTGAGAAGAAAAAGAGAAAGATTTACATCAAATTCTTATATAAAACTCCTTTCATTGCTTAAACTACATCAACCTTTCTTTCAAAATCATATGATGCGTGGATTGTACTTTTACAAAAGATTAATAAAGCATTGACAAAGTGAAGCAGTGAAGTGGATCAGATAGGCTTCACATTGTGCGTGCAGTGATACTCTTTGCAAGTCAATATGAGTACAAATGTCACATTTATTATGCTGGAATTGCTCATTATCTTTTTTGAATCAGGCCATTTTGAAGCTCTTACAACGAGAGACAAGTAGGAAGAGAAATGTTATGCATCGATGAGTGCATTACCGCTATAATACCACGCAATTTCCTTATCATGCTAATTGAGGCATTGCTGACATTCAGCATGTTTACAGAGATAATGCAGCACTAATCTGTCAGAGAAGCTATGGCTTAGTAAAGAGGGTGATGAGCAGAATGTTGGTACCACATATCGGTAAATCCTAATCGCTCAGATCAAGAAGTAGTTAAGGAAGTTTGTGACCTGTAATTTTATTTAAAAATCGCACACAGGCTCAGAAATCTTCGAGCACACACTTACTCTCTTTCCGAATCCAGCAGCTCCTTGGCTACATAGTACGCTCTGGATCTGCCATCAATCTGCAAGACACATGAAAGTCACAAGAAAGATGGGTTTTGAAGAGGGTTTTTACTGTGGAAGTGTTCCGTCATGCCAAACAGCTGAGAAAGTGAGAGAGAGAGAGAGAAAAACCAGCCGGAAAACAAATCGGAAGTGAGATGGAAGGAGTGCGTGACAGAGACAGAGTGAGAAATCACCCAGATCTGATATTTTTTTTTAATTCGACCCTGTCAGAAGAAGACGGATCGTTTCATTAAGAAACGACATAAATGTGAAAGCTTCCTCAAACGCACTGCTTTCGGGTCTCGGATGCATTATGGATGAGCGACCATGCTCCTGGCAGGCACAAAACACCCATTGATTTGCAGGCTAATCACAGGAGGCTGCGTGCGCGTGTCACTGCTGAATAGCTATATTTAGGAGGTCAGAGCAGTTTGTTATAGTGATTGAGACTCAGAGAATGATGTAGCGCTTTCACTTTAAATCCAACAGCTTCTGGTAACACTGTGGCACACAAACAAACAGGCTACACTTTGCTTTTCAATTACATCATGACACTGAAATGATCGCCCTAGATATACAGTAGTTAGGGGCTAAAGTCCTCAGGATATTGCTCAGGTCTGACATCCCCTGGATACATGAAATCTGATATATAGTGTAGTAGGTCTGTGGCTCCCTGAAGATCTGAGTGCAGATATAAGGTTCATTTGATATATGGATCTAAGGCACCCTGGTTTAATACAGATCTGAGATTCCCTTGATACAATCTAGAGCTGTGATTTCCAGAATGTAGTAGATCTGAGGTTCCATTAAAGTAATGCAGATTAGAGATTTCATAGATGTAGTAGATCTGAGTTTCTGAGATACAGGATAGATCTGAAATTACCTGGATATAATGAATCTGAAATTTGCCTTGATATAGTCTAGATCTAAGGCTTCCTGGATATAGTTTTCTGGATGCAGTCTACATCTGAGTTTCCCTGGATTTTGTCTAGATCTGAGCTTACCTGGATAAAATTCAGAGCTGAGATTCCCTGAATGTAGTAGATCTCAGGATCTCAGGCTAGATCTGAGATTTCGTGGATATATTGGATCTGAGATTTGCCTGTATATAGTGTAGATCTGAGGTTCCCTGGATACAGTATAGATCTGAGGCTTCCTAAATGTACTGTAGCATAGATCTGAGGTTTCTGGATACAAATTTAAATCTAGGATTCCCTGAATGTAGTAGGTCTAAGGTTCCATTCATATACAGTAGTCTAGATTTGAGATTTCCTAAATATAGTAGATCCAGGCTAGATCTGAGATTCCATGCATATAATAAATCTGAGACTACTGTAGCCTAAAATTTGTCTAGATCTGATTATTCTTGTATATAGTAAATCTGATATAGTCTGGATATACAGTATATTTAAGATCTGAGATTCTCTGGAGTAGATCTGACCTTCATTAACCATAATATAGACTAGAGGTTTCCTGAGTATAGTGTACCTGAACCTCTAGTATCCAAGGTTTGACAGATATAGCAGATATGTGGCTCTCTGAATATATTAGATCTGAGATTTCCTGGAAACAGTAGATCTCGAATTCCCTTGATATAGTAGATCCAAGGTTTCTTGGTTATGGTAGATACTGTAGGTTTTATATTGGTATGTCATTAATATATCTAGAAAACTTGTTATCAGAAAAAGAGTGGAAGAGTTTGAGAACAAGAGTTTGAGAACGTCTAACAAGTCTAAAGAGTAACTTGTTATCCCTGAAATTAAAATAGTCAGAGCCTTAGGAAACGTGGTTGTTTTATCTTTGTAAGATATCAGAGCTGGCAGATTAGTAGAGATGCTGAAAAATCAATTCACTTATATAGAGAGATTCTATTGTGTAGAAATTCATGTACAGGGGTATTTATTCAATTGTGATACTTATAGAATCACCGCGTGAATTGATTCGGCACCTACTGTGGGTATCGGTATCGTGTCTCTACAGATGTGTCATTACTGCATGTCATCACATTCCCAATCCAAATTTCAAAAGAGCTGTTTTTATTTTACTAATCTTTGTGTAAGTGCTGTGTTAAGATTCTGATTACCAGATTTTACCAGTTGTCTTTTAACTGTCCTTGTAAAACTACATCAATGAAATCTAGACTATATCTAGGAAATCTCAGGTCTACACTATATTATAGGAGCACCAAGTCTAGTACCTCCAGAAACCTTCATCTCTACTTACTGTAACATCGAATCTGTTGTAGACTGATCCGAGATATCCAGGTAATCTAAAAATTACCCAATATCCAGAAAACCTCAAATCCCCTATAAGAGATCCACTCTATTTTAAGAAAATGTAAGATTTTTTTTTTTTACATAAAGGGAATTTCATATCTAGTCTTTATCCATGTTACCTCAGATCTCCACTAGATCCAGATTATTTCAAATCTACTATATACAGGAAATCTCAGATCATGGTTATAACTAGAGAGGAATCTGCATAAACTTTTGGGCTTCAATTAATAATTTATTAAAAAAAACAATTTATTACTTGTTTTACATTTAAGCATAGCTCATAATCTTAGCCATTTTTTTTTCTTAGCTTAATCTTTGTTATCATGTTTCTTTATCTTGCTATCTTGGGCTGAGCTGCAACATTCTCAGCCCTTGATTCGCTTTTCTTTTTAAAGCTGAAGAAAACAAGGAAGTGTGCGTCACAAGGCCAGGGTCTGGGGTGATACGGCATGGGCAGAGGGAACGGGTGGAGTGCCACTGTCTCCGTGCTTGGAAAACGGTCGACAGGAGAAATATGAATCTGAACCTGACAAAAGTGCACACACAGGGAATTCCACTTATAGAGGGAGGCTCCTTGTTTTTGTTGGCGAGAATGAGAGTATGAGAATTTGATTACGAGTTCAGATTTATGGGTCACGGGAAAGCATTCAATGCAGAGACAGTTTTATCTCTAGTGATTCTGAGTAAGTTATTAGGCTCATTACTGAAAAATGACCCCATTATTATCAGGGTAATAAAATGTATAGACTACTGAACAGGCGTACATGCTGTTTTATTGCTTCTACAGTAACAGATAATTGTACATAAACATTAAAAATGAGTTTTGGAAAAGTTTGTTGATGCTTTTCAAGAAAGAGAGAGCGAGAGAAAGAAAAAGAGAAAGAGAGAGAGAGAGAGATAGAGAGAGAGAGAAAGGAGTGAAGGAACAACTTATTACATTACAATATGTTGTTTTGAACTAAATGAATAGAAAGCGTACTTGGCAAAGTGCGGTGGTATAAGAGGAATAAAACATTGAAATGTGCTGTTATAGAAATCTTGTCTTTTATAATTTTTCTATAACAGTACATATTGTCATGTTTTATTTTACATTAGGTAAAGGAATATATAGTGTCAAGACTAAAAACATACTATGTCGATATGTTAGGCGATGTTTCGATGTATCTGACCTGTCTGTCATAGCTCTGATCAGCGCCGCCTTCCTCCTCCTCCGATGTGCGTCCATGGTCTTCCTCTGCGATTTGTAATGCCGGATCAGGACACACTGGGAAAGGTTCTGTGTATGCACTGGAAGTGAGAGAGAAAGAAATCAACAGAAAGACAAAAATAGAGAATTTTACACAATAGCATTATAACATTATTACCTAGGTGCCTAATAAAACGTTCTCTTTTACTCTTCAGCGTATTGAAGCACTACAGGTTGGGATTTGGATTTGCCTGGATCGGGTATAAAGAGCCATGTTCTGGATTTTAACGGCTACGTTCACATCACAAGCCTGAAGTGACCAATTTGTTTTTCTTTTTGAATCAGATCTTTTTTTTAGACCTGTCTGAATGTTTTTCAGATTGATTCCGAGTCACTTTTGTATTTGATCTTAGTTCGGATACAGATTCGATACACGTTCATGCGACTTAAATGAGAGCGGTCATATCAGAATTCATGCAACTTTTTGCCTCTGCGCATACTGTACATAGTCAGTTAGCACTGGGACTGTAAGGATTTCATAGCAGTCAAGCAATTGCTGGTAGAACAGCTAAAGCCAGGCAGCTGTCTCTTTATCTGGACCTCAACAAATACAGCCGACTAACTGCTTGCCAAATATATATATAGAATTTTTTTGTTGTTGCTAGAATCACGTTTATTCTTTGGAATTCTTTGGATGTTTTTTAACCAAGATGGTGCGAGCAAAAGAGTATCGATGTGTGCATGCGTGCCGTTTCAGAGGACAGGCGCAACCACATTAGAGTCAGATAAAAGTCGCTTGTAATCATGAATGACATGCAAATCTGATGTAACAAAAATCAGAATTGAAAAATGTGTCTTGTAATGTGAACGCAGCCAAAATCCAAGCCGCAGTTAAATAAATAAATTAACAATTAATGGCTAGTTTGCCAGTGAACACTGCTTTAGGTCAACAAATGAATGTTCATCTGTTTGTGAAGTCTTTCATTGTCGACATCTTTCATTGAATATTTCATTGTCTTTCAAAGTCACATAGACTCAACAGAGGGTTCTTCACTAGTCCATCTAGAGGAACCCTTACAAATATTATGTAGGACTTTACAACAGAGTGTTTGTCTGTCAGAAAAGGTTTTAAGTAGAACATTTTCAGGAAGTTAAGAACCAAGTAATATTACGTTTTGATGAATTATTTCACAGCAAATCAAAAACCCTCAGTCACACAGAAACTTAATCTCTATCAGAAAATCTTCTTTGGACTAACCCTTTTCAGAAAGGTAATATTAGTCTTAATTATTTAGAAAATCTTTAAAGAACCCTTTTTTGGGGTGTAGTGATATATTTATATGGTCGTATAAATTCATGATTTAAAAAAGTTCAAAGGTTTTGGTTATTTTCACACATACAGTATACAGTACGTCCAATGTTTCAGCTCAGGAACTCAGACTCTGTTAAATGCTTGCCTTGTGCTACAAATAACTCCCGATTTTTATTTCCACTCTAAACCCGAAGGCTTAATCCCAGTCTGTCAAACTGGTAAATCACCCACCACGCTGGTTTTCTTCTGCTGCCTCTAGCTGACATGTTAAATGCACTTCAGAGAGCGACAAAACTGTAACATCCCCAACTGCTCGCTCAGCTAATCGACCGTACCACTCCGCACTCCAACTGCTCAGAGAGCCAAGAGGCCACCACACAGCCATGATACACCACTATTACCAAAGTAAATGCCTTTTCTCTCGTCACTTTCAATGAAAATAAACCCCACATCGCTACCTTAGGAGAGCATATTTCAATATTAAACAGCGACCACGACGTCCGACAAAGCGAAAATGATCCCTTCGCCAACGAGAAACCTATTCCCCCTGCTCATTTGGATCAGTCCTGGTGTGAATCGTTTTCTCTCTTCGTCTCCCCTCTGACTTGGAGTAGTAACACGCATGGCTGGGGCCAGATTGGTGAGGCACTAACAGGCAGGGGGTGAAAGTGAGCTCGGTAGGCAAGCAGTGGGCACTTAGAGCGCTGAAGCACAGAAGTGGCCCCGAGCACAGATGACATTAATACACAGATGCTTGTGCAGCCCTAAACACACACACACACACACACACACACACACACAGAGACACACACATACACACATCTAGCAAAAAGCTTCAATATGTCAGGATTTGAGCTCATTTGAGATTGATAAGGAAGTATGTCTAATTTATGCAAACATACAGTACATACAAAAATGTTACGAGACATGAATACTGTTTTGTACAAGTCAACATATTTATATCCTCATATTCCTCCAGACATAGTAAATATATCGAGTCTGTTCAAGCACATGCTTTTAGTCCTTAAAATTGATACGATTTTTATGTTTCACTAATCAATGAGAATATTCCCTCACTAGAGTCCCCTTCTTGTCATATTCTTATAAAACTGGCAAACTGAACTGTGATATTGTTATTTTGACCCATTAACTATTTAAAAATACAAGTTATGTCAAACAAGTTCACCCAATTAACAGTTACCAAGATATTAGAGGAAAATAATGATCCATTGAGTCATTCAGTCTATCTATATAAAATATATAAGATTTTATCTATATAAGATAACATTACATCTTGAGTTAAGGGATAATTAAGTCGAATAAAATGATGTTAAAACGAAACAAGGACTTATATTTTGAAATAAAGATATATATTGTAATAACTGCTTATTAGGATATGAAAACAAATTAATGACAGAATGCTTTGAAATAACAAGCTACTGTATGTAATAACTGCAATAAAATCTTGAGATATCAAGTCACAAAGACAAACTAACAGCATAAAATATTGAAATTATCAACAAATAAGGACAATAAACAATAAAGACAAAGCAATCACATAAAAAAGAGACAATAATCCAAAATAATGATGTAAGATCTTGAACAAATGAGTCATAAAATCAAAAGTAATAGTAATAATTACTCAAATATATATATTACATTACAGTAAGTTATTAAATCAAAATTATGAGATATTAAGACATAACAATGAGATATAACAATTAACTAATGAGATGTTAAGACAAAACAGCAAGACAACTGGATGAATTATTGAGATATTAAGATGAAACTTTGACACATAAAGATAAAGTAATGAAATGTTAAAACAAAACACTGGGACATAAACAAAAATAAATGAGATATTAGGACAAAACCAAGAGACATAAAGATGAAATAATGAGATAATAAGGCAAAACACTGAGATATAAAAATGAAACATGAGATACTAAGACAAAACCACACATAAAGATGAAAAAAATAAATATTAGCAAAAAACAATGAGACATAAAGTTGAAATAATGAGATATTAAGACAAGACATTGACATATAAGGATGAAATAATAAGATATTAAGATAAACCCGTTAGGGATAAAGATAAAGAGATACAAATAAAGAGATACAAACATAAAACCATGTGACATAAAGATTCAATAATAAGAAAACAAGCATAAAGAAATGAATGAGACATATTAACAAATGAAATAATGAAATATTAAGATATAACAACAAGACAAAAAATGAGATATTAAGCCATAAGACATAAAGATGAAATAATGAGATATTAAAATAAAATGAGACAAACAAATTGAGATATTAAGACATAACAATGAGACATAAAAATAAAACATGAGATACTAACTCAAAACCATGAGACAAAAGATGAAATAATGAGATATTAAGACAAAACAGCGAGACATAAAAAAAAATATATATTAAGACATAACAACGAGACATAAAAATGAAAAAAATGAGATATTAAGAAATAACAGCGACACATTCATAGTGGGATATTAAGACAAAACAACAAGATTGTGTATAAAGATTGTGTTTAAGACTGTGTATGAGAAAACAATAAGACATAAAAAGTGTGCATGAGACTGTGTATAAAAAAACAATGAGACATAAATATGAAATAATGGGGTATTAAGAGAAAAACAATGTGATATTAAGACCTTAGTTTGCTGTAAGAATCAGTATATTCTGTTCAAATAGCAAGATATTAAATAATGATTTTTAATTCTAAAGATAATAAGTTATAATAAAGAAATAATAAGCTCAGGGTTCATTTCTCCGTATGATGAAACAGACGGAACAGTACCTTGAGTGCTTTGTTAAAATTTAACAACAACTTCCAATTTTCTTTAATCAGTGACCTCCACAATTTTAGGAAAAGGCACATATATTTGCAGTTGCTCTTACTTTCACTGTGTTATTCGACTGGCTGTGTAAATAAAAGTACCAGCGGAAAAAAAACACACAAAACATTCCGGTCTAACCTAATTATCTTTATATACAGTTAAAGTCACACACGCTTGTCTTCGATTCGCCCTCTCTCTCTTTCTCTCTCTCTCTCTCTGTCTCTACCTTCCTCCCTCCAGCGCGCACACACACACACACACACATACAGTACAGGAAGCACACTGGAACACTGTGTGCACAAACACATACAGGAACAGCTCTCACACGCCCTCACACACTCGATCACTGTAACATGAACTACGCATTTACACACAGATCCATCATGTGTGAGGAGATTATATCCTCCTCCAAGAGGCGCGTTAATGATTTTAACACAATGCTGTAGGGTGATGCGACTGTCAGTGGGTTAGAGGGTGCAGTTTGTGTCCGTGTGTGTGTGTGTGTGTGTGTGTGTGTGTGTGTGTGTGTGTGTATGAGAGAGACACAGCTCCCTGTCTCCTGTGTACAAAAGGTCATTAAGGTGTCCAGCTGCACCTCATACTCATTCTTCACAAGGTCATGAGTTATGTGTATATACACACACAGACACACACATTACTAATGTGTCACTGTTAATATATAAAAGAAAAGTGAGTAGTTTAATTAGAGACCACATAACTAAACCACTATTAGGGAAATCTTTTAAAGCTTATCACCAATTAAAACAAGAGTCTCTCTCTCTCTCACTCTCTCTTGTTTCAATGCTAAATCTCCTCATTTTAATATATTTCCCATACGTACGCGTGTCTGAAACACAAATCTTCTTGTTCTAATATACAATAAACATCCTGCATAATCTCTTTTCATTTCCTCTCCTCCTAAAATCATCATTAAACCGAGGCAATTATGGAACCGAGAGCTTCTTCCCTAACCACCATGCTTTAAAACAGTCAGGAGGTAAATTTAGAGCCCTAAATTACTGCCACGACGCACGGCTTTCCAACGCTACAACATTTCCGCGCGTGCTTTTTGTCTGTCTGATTTCGGTGAAGGCCTGTAATACAGACTGTAGCGCAATTGATTTCAACTTTAAGTGCTAACAGCCAGTGCTTTTATCTTCCAATCCACGCGATAGCACTATTACAGAAGATAAGCATCGCTGGAATAGCTTCATTACCAGACTTCATTTAACATAACAGAGGAAATTTAAATGCACATTATGGCATGGGTGGGGAATGATGAGTAGGCGTCTATTGGGTGAGGGAAATTACAGTATTGTAGCGTGTTTGAGGTGGAAATGCAGGATGAAGGTGTGGAGAAGCTGGCGACGGTTTTGTTGGGAAAGAAATCAGCTTTGTGTTGCATCTGATATTTTTCTGATGAGGAATAGCGTTGAAAGATTTCCACACAATTTAATTGTTAGCTAGGCAAAAACTAGCCGCTATACATTATCTATATAATGAACATGACCTAAAATATTTCTCAACTAAATATGTACGTACTACCTTTCATTTCATTTCATGCTCGTGTTTTGTCTTTTTTTTTTTTTAGCTTCCCTTAGTTCCAGGATGTTTATAAGGAAGCACATGTTTGGACATCAAACAAACCTGGTTAGCTGACTACAAATTCTGCGAAATGTCTTAATTAAGTAACAAAACATGCTATTTACAGGCTGTATCATTGTAGAAAAACAATCAATAGCAAAACTAACTAGTTACCTTATATTATGTTACAGCAGTTATAATCATTTCTCACTAGCTTCTTATTTATTTTAATCATTACAAAATGCGGAAACTGGAGACTCCTTCCAAAGGTGTTAAATAGAAATCTTGTTACAGAAAACTTACAAAAACATATACACTTTATTAAAATAAATAAAAATAAAAGAAAATTGCTAATATTCACATAAGACTTATATCACCATGGCAGATCTGCTGTTATATACTGTATATCCGGAAAAAAAAACAATGCCTTCTGACAAATCAGAGGTGAGAATTTGAGACCATGGTGGTATAATGTAAGATATATATTATTCTGCAAAAGGGATAAAAAACTTAATGAGGACGAGTCACTGGATTTTGTTAAAGTTTGTAAAAACGAGTTCAGAAAGAAAGATATGAACTCCTAAAAATGGTATCTGCAAACAAATGCAACATAACAAACTATTAGTTATTAGATAATTGATTAATTATTAATTATCACAAAGTTTTTTTTTTTTTAAAGGTGTCATAATTCAGAACTCCTTAATATTCTTCTTATCCTTGTTACTTGTATGGTGTGTAAAAAGTTAACTGGCTGATGAAATGTTACAATTGAGTAAAGTTACAATAAGATACAATATATATATATATATGTAGTATCTATCTATCTATCTATCTATCTATATATATATAGTAACATTACAATATAAAAAAATAGATATAGTTTTTTGAATTCTCTTTTTAAAATAGTTTGATTAAAAAGATTGCAAGTCAGATTGCAGATTGCAGCAGCTACAGCACCAAACCACATAACACACCATAAAAGTCAACTCACTGCAGTACTGCGGTAATAAAATCTTTAAACACACAGAGAGCTGGGAACCATGACAACAACAACATCTTTGCGCTGGGCCGATTTTCCTGGCTGCGCCACACCTTGCGTTGTTGTCCAGGGCCGCAGGGGAGTCTGGGAAACGAGTGCTGCCTGTCTCCACCCCACCCCGCTGATCCCGTCTCCTCGCCCCTCTCTAGCATTTCCTGTAAACACAGGTTTCCTCCCTTGGGACCACCTGGTAATGAGCTCAAAAGTTCGGGGCACCAGGAACGATTCGGGCAGGACCGGACCGGACCGGACCAGACTGGACTGGACTGGACCGGATTGCAACGATACTTAATGATAGATATATAACACAGAGCTGTGATGTCATTCTCTTTAAAGGTTTTAGGAATATTAACTGAAAAGCCTGTAAATTCACACAGCTCTAAAAACACAAACCTTAAGCGGTGCTATCGCTTCTGTGTAAAAATGTTGGGATTGCCTTGAACATTATTATTCAAACAGATTAAACCAGGAATACACCATAGTACTCGTTTTATCCAACGGAAGTTCCATTGCTGTCATTCTATTTAGGCCATTGTTAAAGTCAGTGCATACGTAAGTTAGTTTACTTGATGAAGGAATTACTTCATCACAATCTTGGACTCCATTGTAATTTTAACACCAAGCCAGCTGAAGAATATTCTTTATATTAAATATGCAAAACATTCTCATTCTCATTCAAACAATGCATTAATCACACTGTCTTATTACTGCAAATTTTCCTTATTATTAATTATTATTTATTATCTAGAGCATACAAATAATAATTATTCCACTGCACCACTGACAAATTGAGAATAATTTCTTAGTTTTTCATAAAAAACATCCATTTTAATTACCAATATTCATTGATAACACATCTGTTACACATCTGTCTGGATAAGAAGCACTAACTCACTCTCACACATCACCTATACCACTTAATCCTGTATACAAGAGCCTATCCCTTAGGCGCGGTACAAACTTAATGTCAGGGTGCCAATCAATGTAAAAATGCCTTTCTCTTTGACAAACTGATACAACAAAGAACACACACAGTTCATCAGTGTATCTAAGGAAATAAAACCAAGTGGGCCACACCCTCTTCTGCATAAAACAACCCAAAAAAGCGATACAGCACTAGACGTCTGTGGTTTAAATAGGATAAAGATACAGAAGCAGTCCACCAAAAGACACCAAGTGCAACCGGATGGTGTTGCAAAGTGCAATTGCAAAAAACAAAAACAAAATTTCACGGGTGTAGATTTAGGGTGGACGGAGGGGATGTGTCCCCACCAATATCCTCCGACCATTGAAGTGTCCTCACCAATAATTTAATCCACTCTAAAAAAATTGTGCTGTCAACATTAACCTAGACACGCAGAAAGGGATAAATCACGTTCTCTCCTTAAACAGCTAAATGTAAAAGTATAAATATGATCCCATCGGGATGGGGGGGGTTAGTCATAGGGCCCCACCAATGTCCAGAGTATGGGATTATGGTTTTACAGCCTCATGCTCATAGCACTGGTACAATTTATAACAAACCCAACAAGACGAACCTTCTGATTGACCGAAGTGCGAAAGTTATCGATCACTCCTGTCACTGAGACTCTACCAGCAGCGGGGGCAATGTCAACCACTTTACTGAGGGTGGTAAAATCGTCTCGCTGCCAACAAAAGCGGGTCAAAGCAGCTCCAGTATCCAAGGATCTACCCCAGACGAAGGGTGGCTAAAAGGGCCTGTCCTTTCTCGGTGTGCAGTCGACACAAAGCTCTGCGAGTTGTGGACGCACAATGAGAGAAATCAATAACGTCAACAGGAGAAAACGTCCCCTGGCTGAATGGGCTCTCGGCAGGATGCTCAAAGTGGCAGGTAAATGTAGTGCGGAGGTTTCCGTCAAGATACGGAACACAAAAGAAGTTTACAAAAAAAGGAGCGAAATGCAATCCGAAAATAGGGGCTTTGATTCTTATTTTCGTTGTGTTGTATATAGAAAAGGATCCTGTGCTGTTGTGCTGGTGGATCGAGTCGTTCTACATTTAGTGCCAAACAATATAAATGATACGGAGCAGAAATGAAAATGATTTCTGCACATTTCTCCAATGCTCCTCTGATAAAATCAGATTAAAGCGATGCCCTGTGGCCATTTAAAATGGTAAGTGTCTGTGTCACCATTGGAGATCATTTACCAGAGGTGTGTAATGATGACTCCAGGGTTTTCATACAAAGGAAAAGAGAGAGTAGAGAGGGGTAATTTGGTCATAGACGAATTAGAGAGTGACCCTCTCCTTGCCGGGGTAAAGGCTCTAAAAGCCTGAAGCCCAAGAGGGTTTAACAATACGAAGAGTAAAACTGCCTTTTCTTTAATATAATTATTATTATTACTCACACTATGTGGAAAACATTAGATCTTTTGTACCAGGCTTAATGGAAAAACAGTAGAAACACTGCACAGTAAAAAACGGTCACTTCTCACAAATCAATTGAAGAATGTATCCTTAATCATATCAAATAAAATAAAATCTTCCCAAGACAAAAAAAAAAAAAAAACACTTTCTTTTCGCTAGTCCTTTCTCATTATGATTCTAACCTCAGCCTGCAAATAAAAGTGAAAAATCACCTGAGATTCTAATCCAGTTTCTTCATTTGCCGCACTATTTGTAACACCGGTTCTATCTGGTGTTTTTCCATTGCGCGTACGCTAAGGTTACCGCACCAGAAGAACCATGGACTCCAGCGAATGAGAAAACAAGATAAGACTCGCAACAAACGCAGTTCATCTTCTTGAACCCAACGAGTCTGTACCCTACAGGCTGCTTTTCTAATGTACCACACAGATTGGAAACCTGGGTAAGCAGGTGCGAGCAGCCTATTCACATCTGGATCCTTGTTGTCTTATTTGGGTCATTAATCAAAGCCCATCGTAGTCAATGAGCGCTTTTATATGAAGGGTAATAAATTCTGTTATTCGCACATCATCTGCCCAGCTGTTTATGATGGCAGACTGAAAAAAAAAGACGTTATTTGATTAAAAAGGAATTAAAATCCAATTGACCTTTGGCGCACTGTAAATAGAATTATAATATATTGAGAAATATCCTGCCCATTATTACAGAAATGTACTTCTATTGAAAGCATTAATATCACGGTCTAAATCTGGCTCAGAAACAAGCCTACGATTTGTGCATTTATAACAGTTTTGTTTGTTCTGCAAGCAAGTATTAGCAGGAGTATTCTCAGACAGAGAGGTGAAGGCAGAACTATCAGACCGGCCAAGCACTGATCCCATTTCCTGTTAACATTGTTTTGGCCAACGCTTCCTCTAAACTTCTGTGATGGTACTGCTATTGTGTTTGGAGGAAAAGCTTTCAACATTCCCAACATAAGAACTCTCTTGTGACTTATAGTGTGCTGCCATGCCACTGAGAGACTTACGTGGAGTACTTAACCAAGTCTTGACAGGAGAAAATTTCCAGACTCATTTCTCATTTCTTTTGCACTGCACCGACAATCTCTGAAGAAAACTGTACTGCACTGATGTCATATTAACACAAGCTGTCAGTCAGAGCTTGTAGCTTTACTGGTTGTGATTAATTGTTGTAGGAGGATGTTGACCATAACATGTACATCAGCTGTACAATAATCATCCCCTCTCTTAGGAGTCTGTTTAAAGGGGGAGCGCTTTATATTTTATTGTTTTGGCAGTTCATGGTTGTGTTTGGTTTTCAGTCTGAAGCCTTCCTGCAATGTCTGAAGAAACGTATGGAATCTCTTTCCTACAGGATATAATAAAATATTACATGCCAGCTAGAGCTCCAAACTGTACTGTACTTTTATGCACTGTCAATTGGATTCCATTACATTTTCAGGCATTTAAGTTTTCGGATTAAATTCAATTCGATAACCCTAACGTTTACTGTCTTTTTGTCTTTAGCAGCTATATTTCTTACAGGTTTTAAGGTACTCCAAACTAAGCTTCTAGTATCTAATATGCATTGAATTGATGTGTAACTGCTATGTGTTGTTTATTTTTTAGATTTCATGTCTCATTCAAAGTGATTATCTTTTATCCTGCTGATCCCTCGGTGCCTCACTCCATTCCAGGAGGGGGCAGTAATGCACCAACTGTCCATAAGCTCAAAAGAAGAAGAAGCAATTTGTCAACAGTGAAAAGTTAAATATTTGAAAGTTTATCTCACTCACTTACTATCATCTATCCAACTTTATCTTGTATACAGGGCCGCGGGGGGTCTGGAGAGTATCCCAGGAAACCTTGGGGCACGAGGCAGGGTATACCCTGGACAGGGTGGCAATCAATCGCAGAGCACACTCACTCACACACTACAGGCAATTTGGGAATGCCAATTAGCCTAACCTGCATGTCTTAGAATTGTGAGAGGAAACCCACAAAGCATGGGGAAAAGACCCGAGGTGGGAATCAAACCCGGACCCTGGAGGTGCTAACCCCTATGCCACCTGAAAGTTTACCTAAGCAGTTAAAAAAAAGCATGAATTGATACTGAATCGGAACTTCAGTAACCCTTTAGTGAAAGATTGATCAAATTGCATAATCAATTAAATCACACTGCTCCTAACGCTAAGGACAATTTACAGGAACATAAAATAGACAGGAACATAAAATAGAGTTATACTTGATCAAAAACTCTCAGAGATAACCATTTAAAATTAATCAATTCCAAACATGGCTTAAAACAAACATATAAGCCAATCATGCAAAACCCTCTTGTGATTCCCTCTCTACAGTCTAGGATAAGGAACATCCTTAAATATTACTTACCCCAATCTTTTATACATCTGTAGGCTTGCAGAAGAAAGTATACAGTTAATTTCCTATCACCTCTACCAACACATGGTGCCACAATCAGGGATATTTATGTACATTTTACCAACAATAGTAAATGAAAACATTTCATACCTCTCTGTCTCTTGCTCTTGTGTGCTGGTTTTGCTCTCTATTCCTGCAAAGCTGTTCATGTCAACATAACCATCGTTCTCATTCGCAGCTGATGACCGGTTTTGGTCGTCAAAGAACTCGGTGATGGTGACAGCCCGAGTGGGCCTCCCTTGAGGAATCTGAATATTCTCATAGTCTGAGTTCATGGCTGGAATGTTTTCATAGTCAGAAGTATCGGCACTTGGGAAAGAGATGGATCGAGGCTTGGTGAGTGGGAGTGGCATAAAGGGAGGCCGAGAGCGGTCCTCAAATGACTCCACTCTGGAGATGCCCCTGCTGCCATAAGTCTTAGGTATACCTTTCTTTTTCTGGCTATCTTTGTAAACCACAAAACTGGCAGGAAAGTCTGAGCTGCGCTGTGGTTTAATCATGCGAGACTGAGGCTGAGGGGAGCTCCCATTACTCCTCCGATCCAGCTCTATAACCCGAACTGGCCCATGGTGGCTAGATTCAGATGATGATCTGGAAGAGCGTACACTGCCATCACCATGTGATTTGCTGTCGCTTTTCCTCTTAAACTTTAGAGCCAGGAAGCGCTTGAATGATGTCTTCTTCTTTTTTGGTTTGTCATTTGATTCATGTTGAATTAGCAGAGAAGGGGAACTTTTAGTTATAGGTCTCTTGGTGATATAAGCCAGTTCAAAGGGTGGTGGGATGTCAACAAGAGATGTAGGTGTAGACACACCACTAGAGGACTGGTGGCTTCTTTGAGAGAAGCTTCCGGAGGAGGTGATGACACAAGGTAGGGAGAGAGTGTCATCTGTCCGTTTCACTCTGTTGTCCATTCTGGGTGAATAACTGCCCTCTAAATGGGTAGACAAAGTAATTTCTCTGCCCTCCGCAGAATACGAACGCGGGTAGAACAGAAAACGTCTAGAGTTTAGTGAAGGAATCATCCGATTGGACTCTGAATTATCTGAAACCTGTGCCACATCTCCATTTTGATCCAAGGCCACAGTGTAGTAGTCATGGGTCTGAGACTCGTTACCTGTCTCCTCAGGAACAGTCTCTGGGACATATCCGGGTACCTTCCCAGAGAGAGATCGTGAACGGGTCACAATGGTCTTTCTGTCTAGAGTGATAAAGTTCTCTCCTTCCGAATCAAAACCTGCCTCCTCGTAAATATGTTCATCACTATCTGAGTCAGAGTCCTCAAAAAAAGGCACTATGTGGCAGTCGAGGTCTTCTATGTCCTCCTCAAATGCCTCAGTAGTGTGGGCAAACACTAATCGGTTTGTTAGCTCAGGAGTCCTGCCTAAGTCCAGGCCAGGGGGCACTGTGATATCACAAAGTCTAAGACGCGGTTGGCAGCTGTTTCTCTTGCTCACACCAACTTGCCTGCGAATGGCTGAGCGCTCCTTAGTGCTCTTTCCTTTAGTTTTACGTGTCATGTCAATAGGCTCGTCCTCATCGCCTATTTCTACGTAATCCTCAGACGACACACACTCTAGCTGCTGAAGGTCTTCATCCTGACAAAGTGAATCTTCGATGTCGGCATACTCATCCACTGCATCTCTATTTGCTGTCTCACTAAGCTCCTGCTCCAATGGTTCATTAGGGGAAGTTTCACTCTCCTCCACCTGAGCCTGTTGTTCATCTACTTCAGCTACGTCATTTGATGAAACACTAAAGGGCTCATGTGTAAATCCCATCTTTTCCTCATCATCCTTTGCTATCTCTTCAGTACAATCCTCATCTGTACATTCCAGTTCAGGATCGGAGGTGCTCATGAGATCAGAAGGCACCACCTCTATGACTGAATATGGCTCAAACGGATCCTCCACTCCCTCTGAAAATCGGAAACGTCCTGATTCGTCTTTGGTGGCACGCTCTGGCTGCCATGCACCGGTGTCATCCAGAGGTCCAATTACATCATATGGGTACTCCTCACACAAGGATGGCTGACTGCCATTCATAGCCTGGGAGGAAAACCCAGCCACCTCGTTTGATGTATCCTCAGTGCTACGCGCTGCACTTGTGCCATCGTTACATAGCTTAGTGTCTGTAGTATCTATTGGGGTTCCACAGAGGAACTCCCTCTCATTGAAATAAGGCTCCTCTGTGTCATCAGCAGTGTCAGATGTCAGCTCCTCGGCATTATCTATCTCTGCATACGTACTGCTCTGATTTAAGTTGGATTCCAGAATTTCTTCATAAGGACTTGGTGTGTCATTGTTGGCCTCTGATTCACACCCTGTTTGATACTCCATGCCGGTGTCCTTCTCAGCAGGATCACCTGTGCCTGGTTGTGGGTGTGCATCATCTGTCTCTTTGATGTGGTCTATAGCAGCTGAAACAGTGGTTACAATAACATCTTTAACCTCATTCAAGGAACCTGCATCATCTACTTCAAAGTGGCAGACCTTTTCTTCTGCATCTATTTCATCTCTTTCTTCTGCTCCCAACTGCAGGACTTCCTCTGTTTCTTTACCATCAATACAATCATTGTTGTGGTTCTCTGGTAATTGTTCAGAAAGATCCTCCTTTTGGGGCTCACCTGGTGGGTCAGCTTCATCCTGAGTAGATTCTGATTCACTGTCCTGCTCTAATTCCAATTCTGATGCAACATCTCCGTTACTAACAATGCACTGGCTGTGTTCATCGTCCTGCTTAGTGGAGACCTTTGGCTTTGGAGCAACTGGAGGTTTGGCTCCTCGGGAAGACAGACAAGGTCTTGACATGAGGGTGGAGCGTACTGTTATGGTTAAACGACTTTGGATGTCTGATTGAGGTGTCTGAAGTCGCTTCTGATAATCTGTAACACAGGTAGAGAAAAGAATAAGGTTAAGGATTTGAAGGTTTGGGGAAATATGAGGCCAAAGGATTTACAGCGAGAAAAAAGTGCAACACCAGTAACCTGCATTCCAATCATAGACCTGGACACTGTGATACAAAAATCATATTTCTCTGACAGGTTGCATACTTGCTAAGAGACAAATAATATTCAAGTCTTGATGAGTTATTACCTTAAGTAAATCCAGCTACCTGCAATCCCATAGATGCACATGCTGCAGTATATTTGTTTTCTTTGCATTTGATCTCTATTCCATCAGTAATCATATTTGATATCTATAAGTTTTTAATCTATAATGTCAGTTGTTAGTCAATTGCTATGACTACCTGTCATACTAAAATAAAACATTTTGTTGCTAGCTACTCATCCACATAAGCACAATTGCACAATGATTGCTTGCAGATATAATCATCTTGCTTACAATAACATTATCATATGTGACTAAGGCCTCATCACTCTCTGACGCATCCTTAAAATATCAAAGAATGCAGGGGATCTGGGTCAAAATGGATTTATCAAATTCATACTACTTCCTACTTCATGTTGTCACTAATTTCCTTTGACACACATGATCACATGCTCACAGATCAGATCGCACTATCCTTATACATGTCACTTATCACACACTTAATACACCATCCTTGCGTCCTGTGGGTTGGTATAAATAACCCTGATTTGTTTTTACGAAGTGATGGTGTAAGGAATTGTATCCGGTACTTCACTGAAATTGTCACAGACGCTCTGATATCTGGATGTATACTATAAACATGGTAAGCACCAGGAGTACATAATATAAACTTAATCCAGTCTTCCACACCACCACATGGACCTGGCATGGTCATTGCAAGAGGTCATTGTGAGAATTCCATCGACATAGCAACAACTGAGTGACATCCCAGCGCCATCTAATCTTTCATGTCTGTAGAACATTAATGAAGTCCCGTAGTTACGTCGTTAACTGGTCAATGCCATCTTTACGTCCTTTTTAAGTTATTCTTGTGTCTGGCTTTGACCGAGTCCTCACGAGGTCTTTTTTTTTTTGAGCATGTCCAAAAAAAAAATCGTGATCAACACGTGCTCCATGTCAAGGTAGACAATTCTACGTCAATACTTAGTGAGAACATGACTCAGTGGGACGGAGGTTTTTAGGTCTGATGTCAGCAATTTCTTTCGGGAAATATTTTGGTAAAGAAACCTTTTGTCTTGACTCAGCCATAATAAAGCGATAGATAAAAAAGCTCATGTCATGTTTAGGTTACACAGTGAAATAACTCCACATGTGTTGCTTTACAATTACATGCATGCGTGCTAATTTCTACACTGGACCAAATGAAGTGGTTCTATGCTAAGTCAGCACCTTCACCGACTGCAACACTTTTTAAGCCAAAAACAACAGAAACCAAAATACAGATACAACCCCGTGACCCCAGTGATGAAAACCAAACAGCATCCTTAAACAGGGTTAATGGGAATTTGAGGCCTCTTTGGTGCAACACACCCTTTCTCTTAACAAAACTCATACACCCTTTGCCTCTTCCTGTTATTTAGTACCTGGCTTGACGCACGTCCTTCTAAACTCCCTTTGCACTTGGTGATCTCCCCGCGAAGACGCTGTTTTCCCAGCGGCATAAATTAACTATTTCAGCAGACTCTCCTGGAAGCTCTGTGCACAGGAAGTGCAAAGGAAAAGCACATTACGGGTTTTCAACGTTTAATCTACCTATTTATCAAATTTTCTTTTCATTTAATCACAGATCTGACTGATTAACAATGGAAAAGATATCCTTCTGACTGTTTTTTAAAACCTTTTTTTCCCCCCTAGAATGTCAAAGAACAATTAAAAAGAGAAACAATACAGCCGTCTGAGTTCAAAACAGGATATGAATTATGCAACAAAGAATTTGATTAAAACAGGACAGAATGGGGGAAGACAGTAGGCTGGGCCATTGGATTGTGCGAAGCCAACAGGACATGATCTCAGCTGTGGCTGGTGTGAAACATAAGCCATCTGATAATGAGGTAGTAGGTGCATCAGCTGTGATAAGTGAGAGGAGGGGAATGGAAAGAGATTACAGGAATCATTTAATAAGAATAATGGACTTCTGAACCATCTTGGGCTTCAAATGTATTTGGTCTTTTGTGTGTGTGTGTTTATATTATCTATTATTCTAGTGTCTTAAAAACTGTATGCACACGAAAAATATACGCCTCTTTACTGACGGTTCAAATTTTTGGGCCCTTCTGTACACACGTGTATATATATATTTGAATTTGATATACAGTCAAAAGTTTGGACACGCCTTCTAATTTATATTTTCTATATTCTATAGATAATTCTATAGACAATTAAGTAACAACAGTCAGTTGTTCTGAAGCAGCTCTTGCAAGAACAGTATTGTCAATTGCATTTGCAAAACCCATCAAGCACCTTGACGAAACTGGCTCTCATGACGACCTTCCCAGGAAAGAAAAGCCAAAACTTACCTCTGCTGCAGAGGAGAAATTCATTTAGAGTTACCAGCCTCAGAAATCACCAATTAACAAACAGCACCTCAGATTAGAACCGTTATGAAAGATTTACAGATGCATAAATAGCAGATACATCTCAATCAACTGTTTAAAGGAGATCACACATTTCGGACGCTTTTAGGATTAAATAAAAAAAAGGTCGAGGAAGACCATGGATTTAGAAGGTGTGTCCAAACTTTAGACATATGCAATGCTTTGTGCGTGAACACGTGATGTATGATTGATGCTTTCATCTGAGTGTTTTGCATTGGGTTAATTTAGCACAGGGGATTTCTCTGTGCAGATGCTGTGTGCTGATTAACACACACACACACACACACACACACACACAAATGCAATTCTCATTAAAATTTCTACAAAGTGGCAAATCTGGATTTATACTCAATCATTAGATATTTAATAACTGCATGAGGCATGAGGATGAAAAGAGATGGATTATGGATGATAAGTGTAAAGTAAAAGTAAAAACAAAGACAAACAGTACTAAGGTGTCTCATGGCATGAGCACAGGAGAGTTTTTATGATTGCAGCAGCAGATTTTAGGTATAGATCCATAGTATATATAGTATTTATGAAAAGTTAAAAGTAAATCTAAGAAGTTAAATGTCCATCAAAAAAAAAAAAAATTAAGGATGTGAAGGCAGGGTTTATAAAGTAGCTATCTATTCTGTTTTGTTTTACTTTTTCCAAATAAGTTGAGTTTTGAAATCTTTCACCTGTGTTCATGTCCATCCGGATGTCATCCTCCGTGGCGTCTGAATGTCCACATCCTTCTCTTCTCCTTCGGTGCTCCCGAATATCCAACACAAAAATATTTCCTTTTAACGTATCCTTTTATCCTTTAATCCGTAGCATTAAACTTTATTTATTTAAACAGCTTTAATTACACTAGAGAGGTAGAAGGAGAGAGCGCGCGCGAGAGAGATAAAGAGAAAGACAGCGCGCCCGAGAGACAGAGAGAGCGCGTGCGTGCGTACATACACACTGGCTGGCTGCGCGAGCGGCACGCGTGCCTTACTTTCTGCGCTGGAGCGCGGGAGGTGTGTTTTCGCGCGCGCGCGTGCGCGCGCTCTTCCTGAGGAGGTCGAGCCACAGTAGTTCTAGTGAAGAAAAAAAACCTCACACAAAACAATCAGACCAATGAAAGTTCATAAATGAATATGCATAGTTAAAAGTGAGTGTGTATTTAATTTTTTTTTTTTGTATTTAATTATCACTTTTGCCTTACAGCAACCCAGCAAATTGGTCAGTCCTACAAAATGCATACAAAGATGTTTGAACACGTCTACAGTTGTCTGGGGTTGCATGTATAGCCATTACTTTAACTTTTAGCTAAGTGTTGTTCAATACTGTATATACCCACCAAGCAAATAAATTGGACGATTGATGAACCGAGTTATTGGAAAAGGCATTGTGCATCATTGTGCAACTGTTTTTGGATGGTAGGGATAAGTTGCTCTTGAAGAATGTTTTGTACCATTCTTTTTTATGGCTGTGTTCTTAGGCTAAATTGTGAGTAAGCCACTTGGCTGAGAAGCAACCCCACATGCAGATTAGGTTCACTGGTGTTCAAAAATTGCCCGTAGTGTGTGAATGCAGGTGTAAATGTTTGTTGACTGGAGGTCCCACCATGGTTGTAAAAATGAGAATAAATTAGCGAAATGGTGTTCAGTGTACCTTCTTCTTCTTCCAAGTAGGGGTTCCAAGTAGAGCCATTTTAGAGAGCTATAACAGGCAACCATCCAAACAATCCCTAAAGAGCTCTTGTAAAAAAAAAAAAAAGTAATATTGATCAAATTAAATTATAAGATGACATGACACTGTGGGCCACACGGGGTTCGCGCCAGGCTCTGCGGTTTCCTCCTGCCTCCCAAAACAATATGGTTGGATAGGTTATGCTAAATTGCTCTTGTAGGTCTGAGTAAGTGTGTGTGTGTGTGTGTGTGTGTGTGTGTGTGTGTAAATGTAGCCCTACAATCTCCATGCATCTTATCCTGTGTAACTGGGATTGACTGTGGATGTGCTCCCATACACACTCAAATGCTGTATGTACAGTAACTGCTGCTGTTGAACATTTCTTGGCAGCTGTAATATTTGGCACATTGAGCCTAAACAAGCTGAATGCAAACAATGTTATTCAGTTTAAGTGAACTGTTTAGAAAACAGCCTTTAAAAACAGTTTTGACGCCAAGCACTATCGAGTAGGTTTCCCAACTGGTCGTCTGTTGCCTGATTGGAGAAAAGTAGCTCTTTAAAAGCCTCTCTCCATAACAGGAAACTGCTCTCCCTGTTTCCTGCACAACAGGCGACACTTCCTTAGCAACTTCTGGACAAAGGTGTTGATGTTAACCCTTCAAATGCTCTCTGAGTTCGAGAGAGACAATGCAAGCGACACGGCTCTCATTATATTGAAATGATATTTAGTATAAATATGGATGTATATTCGTGGCTCAAAAACTAATCTGTGCACTGATTTAAAAAGAACACCTGTACCCCTGCTTTTTCATCCAATTATCCAACCAGCCAATCGCAGTGCTGCAGTGCAATGTATTAAATCACATCAAGACCTTCAGTTAATGTTTATAGTTAACGTCAAAATTGGGAAAAATGCAATCTCAGTGACAATGACAGTGGCAGGGTTGCTCATGCCAGATGGGCTAATTTAAATATTTCAAAAACTGCTGATCTCCTGGAATTTTTACACACCACATTCTCTGGAGTGTATACAAAATTGTGCAAACCCCTCGTGACGAATACCCTCTAGTGAGCAGCAGAAATGCATTGTTGATGAGAGAGGGTCAGAGGAAATTCAGTCCAGTCTGACAGGAAGTCAAATAAATGAGCATTCTTTGCATCCGTGGTGAGCAGAAAAGCATCCCAGAATGCACAAAACAAATAATAATAAAAAAAATGTGCATTAATGTGCATGCCACTAATGTCTTCTTTTTTGATATGCCAAGAGCTATTTATTTGGCTGACATTGAAGTAAGGAAGAAAACACAATGGGACGTCTTGTTATAGGAAAAAATTAATGTTGATATGTGATGTGCAATGAAGTCTCTTATTCATCTTACACTACGCCAAGTTTCCAACATTATTATTGGAAAATTGGAATATCTTTTTTATTATTAAGTTGAACAATGCGATAAACATTCATCCAATGAATCTATTTATAGGAACATTAAGAA
Organism: Clarias gariepinus; assembly: GCF_024256425.1. NCBI lineage: Eukaryota > Metazoa > Chordata > Actinopteri > Siluriformes > Clariidae > Clarias > Clarias gariepinus. The sequence continues at coordinate 21,376,424 of NC_071122.1, forward strand.
GAACTAACAGAAGTGTTTACTGGACTTTGCAACTTACACTGCTAAAGTTTTGCAAATGCACTTGACAATATTGTTCTTGCAAGAACTATTCCTGAACAGCTGACCATTGTGTCTTAAAATACCAATTGACTACTATTGTTGATGTTGTTACTCAATTACCTAATGCCATATGTGTTATTTCATAGTAAAAAAAAAAAAAACTGGATGTAAAATTTAGGAACACCTTTAGACCAGAATATTAGAGTAGAGAATTTTATGAACGCTGTAATATAATGATACTTATCATCTTTATCTTTTCATCTCATATAACTTTTACTCGGACAGATTTCCACCTTACAAGCCATTTGCATGAATCTGATTTTACAGTGTCTCCTTTACAATGCCAGCCCCCCCAAAACCTCCACCAGCTGTGTGTCTGCACGCTTGATAAAGGGCAGATTGTAGACTCAAACGCCAAGAGAAAAGAGCTGTCAGTTACGCGAATCTTCACTTTGGCAGCTCATATTGCGGATTTAGCTTTGGAAACATTAGGGGGTAAATGCAATGGGACATGATTTTTTTTGTGGTTTTTTTTTTCATGCTCTGTATCTTTCCAGGTTGTCCCAAGGTACCGTCTGTCTCTTTCTCTCTCTGTGTGTGTCCTTTGCAACTAGTGGAAGGTCAGACGTATCTCCTGAGCAGCATGATTCCAATAAATCAGCATGGAGGGAAAAAAAAATCATCATAGTACTTTCTTAATATGGACCTGAAAAAACAGGCTACATATTCCATAAACCATTTACTTTCTACTAACAAGATATAAATGTACGATTTCTGTGATCCATCGTGTTCATAATGATCGCATTAATCTTGCAAGATTTGCATCATGAATTCATGTGTTAAAATAGACAGAATAAAAGTTGTAATATTCCAGACGAGAAAGATGGCATGTCAACAATTCTTGGAAAAAAAAAAAAAAAGAAAAAAAGAGTTCACCATCGAGGTTAGTTGGATTTTCAATTGCGTCAGTAGGCCATTTTCAGCTGCTGTACCACCTCTTTGTTTGCAAGGCTAAAGATAACGTGATCCTGGCATTTAGCCCTGCCATTTATGGCTTTCAGTGGAAAGAATTCACACAGAATTTGACCCTTTTATATATATATATATATATATATATATATAAAAAAAAAATAAAATGACACAAATATGTTTTTCTTTCTGAAGCGGGCATCGGAAAACAAGAGCTCTGTTTATGAGTGCTGTAACGAAAAAAGGCTAAAGCCCGCGGGTAGAAGAATGGCACGATGTTGTAAATACGCGACCAGATGCGATACAGGAACATTACTGACGAAAACATGTTTTGGGGCTGAAAACATAAATATCCTTGACCACTGGAGATGTTGGGAATTGTAACACCCCCCCCCCCCCCCCCCCCGCACCCCCCACCCTTCCAACCCACCTGGGCTGTGTGTATATGCGAGAAAGACAGACTCAGGAAAAACATGTCAGAAACCAGCCACATGCTCACACACACAAAGTACTGACCCAAACAGGAAACTGATTGGGGAAAAGGGGTCAGCGACTTGTTCCCAGACCCCAGAAGTGAAGCATTGCCTCATGTTTCACAAGAGCTGCCTTAAAAAAGACCAGCAGGATTGTTTTTATCCTGCAGGAGACATCAGATTAGTATTTTTCTCGCTCAGTGTGTGCCGTTGTCACCAGATGGCTGGGTCAATTCGGAGGTAATGTTTTTCTCACTGGGTGACTCATTCAATTTTTTTTTTTGCCTGGCCATTTTTTTTTTTTTTTGAAGAAGAAGCATTGTATTGATTCGTTTTTAACTTTGTGGAGTTACAGTATAGATATTTCATTTACATTACTTCTATATAATCCAGTCATATCCAAAGTATTTAACAAAAAATGGCTGAGGGTCCAAACCAGGAAAGTAAGGTGGATTCACATTTGTGTTGTTTTCTGCACATCCTCATGATGGTGGTCCTCATGACATCACTCTAACCACCGCATGACTAATAACATCGGTCCAACATGTCACAGTACTTCCTGTTACAAGCTATGTGATGATGGGAAAGGATCACTGAAGGAAACCAAACATGACAAACACGAAAAATGTCCATTGCATTCTAGCCTGCATGAGCAAAAAGTTTTTCACTGAGTGTGTTAAGGCTCTGAGTTACTGATCAGAAGTTTGACAGTTCAAGCCCCGGCTCTGCCAGGGTGTCGCTGTTGGTCCCTTGAGAAAGGCTTTAACGCTGTCTGGTCCAGAGGTGCCGAATAATACAGTAGCTGGCCCCGCCTACTTCTATTATAAATGTGCAATATTGGAATAAAGAAATATATGATAAACTGGTTAAAGGGAAACAGACTATGGAGTTTTTTCTAAAAAATATTTAAAACATTAACATTTAACAAATGTTTAATTAAGGACCTCCGAGTGGTGAGTGGTAAAGTGCTCACCCTATCATCCGGAGATCGCGAGTTCGATTCCCGGGTGATGCTGTAACCTCTCGCAGCCGGAGGTCTAGAGAGAGCTGATTGGCCGAGCTCTCTCAGAGGGGAGGGATGAGAGGTACTTAGTGGTACCCACATTAATCACGGCTCTACAGCCAATCAGAGGCGTTTGTGAGTTCACGCAAGTGTAAGGAGTGCATAGCGCTGTTCTCTGAGTGTGTTACGCCTGAGTGATAGTAGTAGCCTTAATGTGGGAGCCCCCTCGTGATGGGGAGGAATTGGACGTGACTAAATTAGGGAGAAAATCTGAAAAGAATAATAATTAAAATCTCTTAAATAGGACTGGCTGTGTCATGCAGTGGCTGGGTAGTGTGGCGTGTGGCAACCCACCAATAGTGGGGCTCAAACCCAGATCCTCAGATCCAAAACATGTTCTTGTAAAAAAAGTTCCCCCTTCAAGGTACCTAGAGATCATCTTTGGTTTATTTGTCGGCATTAAATGTGCCATTATCACATACAGCCGAGTAACTGCGCTGCGATTATGGGAAGCCATTCGGGCCATTCGGCAAATGTTTTTCTGGGGGGGTGCAAACAAAATAAAAAAACTAACCTTTTAATAATTGCCTGTAATTAGCCATAATAAGTGCTGGAAAAGCGCTGAGTATAAGCTCGGCCCCGATCACATGACTGCTGCTTAATTAGAAGATCAGGTCGATTTGGTCTAAGCTCTTTAACTTTTTTCTTTCTTCATCCGATATTTTAACAAAGAAATGACAGAATTTTCTCTCATATTTAGCTGGATCCCATGTCAATCACTATTCAGTACATTAACTAACAATCTGCTGCCCGTTAATAATCACATGAGCCCAAAATATTTTAAAAACACTATTGATTCGCTAAGAACAAAAGTGGGAGGGTTCTGGGCGCACAGTGCTGCACCCCAAGAATGATTTGAAAAAATCCAATTAGAGCTCAGCCTCAAACCACATGCGTGCCCCGCGTACACGACCACAAATGAACATATTAGAGTTTAGATTTTTTTTTATTGTAAATAAATTATATCAAGAAATACAGCAGAATATTGTGACTAAATTACTTTATTTAATTATTAAAGATAATAATTAATATATTAAATAATTACATGTTAAAGTAGCATTCTTCTCTTCCTAACTTTAAGGGGGCGGCGCCTCAGTGCCCCTTATTGACCGGCCGCCACTGCTAGGTCATATAATTAATTAGCTTTTTTTTAAAGTAATGCATTAAAATTTAACACATTATAAACTTGACTTTAAACTTTAAAATACAAATTCAAGATGCATAAGAAGGAGAAGATTCAATTCCAGGAGCTACAGTATTCCCGTAAAGGTTAGACAATGGAGAAAGAGAAACAATGGGAGAAAAAGAGAGAATGGGAGAGAGCGAGTGGGTTTTAATGGTGGAGAAAATCTGGTGTCAGCAATCCCGAACATTTCTCTCAGAGCGCAAACACGGGAACACCATTTACACCTTCTGCTTGTTCTACTCCCCTAGGTGACAGAGAGAGTCAGCACTTCATCAAAAAAAAACAAATAAAGACTCTATTCTCAGCAGCTTTGGGAGCTGATCAATACATTACTGTCAGCTTGCGAGACAGCAGTGTCCAGAAACTCTGAGGTTATATGGCTATATACTGTACAGTGCAGGTGTGGTGTATGCTGTAAGTCAGTCTGAAATGTAAACAATTAGTTATACTACAGTATTCAAACCTACCTGATGAAAAAGGTGTAATTTTTTTTTTTTCATGTTATACAAACTGTATGATAGAAAAAATGTGTGTGTGGCCAAAAAAGCTACTTCTAAAGTTTATGCAAGGTGGAAGTGACCGAACATGCTTCCCTAAAAATTTGCTCACTTTAGCCTTTTTGTAGAGATTTTATATGTGACCAAAAAATTGCCATTTTTCAGCATTATACTGTCTCGCTTTAAAAAATAATCATATAAAATTTTAATTATTTATATTTCTTTATGATCATTAATACTAAATTGGTGTAAGCGTCTAAAAGACCTGTAAAAATCTAAATTTTCAAAAAATCTGTAGTGTCCGTAACCATGTCAAAATCATGTTGCAATATCTGAACAATTGGCATTTTTAGAATAATACACTTTTTCAGGTTTATGTCTTTTCATGTGAAATTTAAATTGGCCAAGTTTCATCTGATTGACAGTTTTTAAAGATTTGAATTTAAAAAAAGTTACGGACACTACATAAAAAGGCATGAAATTGTATTTAGCTAATGTGTTTCTTTTTATCTGATAAAAATAATTTAAAAAACACACATTTGTGTATGCCTATTTTTACAAAAAAAGACGAAGCATGGATCAGGAGATGAGAAGCATTAAATATTATGAAAAATGGTGTTACAGTATATGATCGTATCTGAAAAATCACTTTTTCACCTACAGTACAGTATGTGAGAGACCTGGCCGTTAAACTTTCTAACAACCTCACCCAATCATGTTAGCCCAGGTGCCAGCGCATTGCCAACCCGAGTGTTTCCCTTCTACCTTCTAGTTTTGTTGTTGTACTTGATTGCGTGATTAATACCGCTAGCAACAATAATTAAACATACCGCGCAACGCCATAATACCTATATAATATTAACAAGCAGGCAAATGACTGTGGTAATTTCCATAGCACATTTAATTAGCACAAGGGGGCATTGTCTCCGCAGTGATTCAGTGTTTTGATACTTGCGAGGCAGTTACGCAGCTGCTGCTAATAAGCTTTCTGATTATTGCGATGGTATATTCTCCGTTCTGAAAGGCCCTCGGAGTCGAGCTCTTGCAACAGCAATTTAATGGCGCTGACTCGAGCTCTCGAGGAGGGACATAAAAAAGACTCGCATTGTGGCCTTTAAAGCAGTCGTGCGCTCGCCTCAGGATTTATGCGTGCTCTGGTGCTCTGTCCGTTTTGAGAAATGGTCTGCGGCGCGCTACCTCGCTGCCCTTTTCTGGAGCGATTCATTTTGCTGTTTTGTTTAATATCACAAGAAAAACTCAGATTTGTCCAGTTAAACCCACTGTTTATGTTCTTGGGTTGGAACCAGCAACCAGTAAATGTGCACCGGCAAAACTGATCCGATCTTTTTGCGTGCAAACGGGGGATTTCCATTAGCATGCTAACTAAACTCGGGTAAATCGCTAATCTGTTTTACTCGTTCAGGTCGGCTTAAAGAAACAATAGGCCTGTTTTTTTTTTTTTTTTAAGTGCCTGGTTGGGTCTTGCTTTTTTCCTGTGACTGTTTTCACATCTTTCAGCCTAATATAACTGAAAGGATGTAGATATCACACTTATAAATATCTCTTTTTTTTCCTAGCCCCTAAGGCCTCCCAAACACGTTTCTTAAAAGGTTTGCGGTGACATCGAAAGCATGAATAAGTCCCGATTCACTGTCCTAAAATAATTAGGCGAGCAAATTTTTTCAAATACACCACCTTTTAAAATTCTTGACATCGTTGGATTCGTGACTGTGTCTGTTTCGCGCACACCCAGCATTCGGTTCGACACCAGAACAGCTTGCCTGAGGCTCTGCGGTTCATCACGTCGGAGGCGTCAGCTGTCTTGTTCTCTCGCCACTGAGATCAAGCCCTCAAATTCACAGATGGCTGTTATTGATTCTTCTCTAGCTTGGTGAAAAGTCAAAAAATACAAGTTTACCATTGGGCAAGGCTAATATAGTAAAATAGCAGTAATAGAATGTTTTTACTCACTTATTGTCTATACAGTCTTATCCTGTATACTGGTGGGGGGGGGGGGGGGGTTAGAGCCTATACCTGGTGTGTTGTGGGGGGGCATAGGTTAGGACACGATGCAGGGTACGCATATAGAGACTCATTTGCACACTATGGGGCAATTTGGGAACGCCAATTAGCCTAATCTGCATGTCTTTGGACTGTGGGAGGAAACCAGAGTACCCTGAGGAAACTCACCAAGCACAGGAAGAACATGCAAACTCCATGCACACAGATCCATTTTATATTTTAAATTAACTGTAAGTGTTCTTCCCAAAAGAAAGAGAGAGAGCGACATCAGCAGTATATCATTAGTGACCTGCTCTTGTGTTCATCTCTGGAGTGCAAAGTCGTTCTGAAGTCACCTGAAACCCATATGTGCTTGCACACACATGTACAACGAGAGAATGTGTGTGTGTGTGTGTGTGTGTGTGTGTGCGTGTGAGAGAGAGAGAGAGAGTCAAGGATGAATGGGCAACGGCACATCATCCTTTATGTACATGCTGTGATCGCATCAGCAAAAATCCGCTATCCTGAATTTCCATTCCTCTTCACCGGCTCACCTCATTAGCACAAAACAATTCTGCTGTCGTACTGACAATGCAAACATTGTGTCACAGTTTCCAGTGAGATCTTAACATAAAAATATTTTACTGTATGCACACCATAACACCTCACCGTGTTTTTGCCGTGACATAATTTTCCTGTTTTGCTGAAAATCTGCCAGGGGTTAAATAAGGATGTAAACACCTCTTGAAGAATAAAAAAATGCCACGATTAAAAATAACTGCTCGTAGTTCATCTTTATGCAGGAATATGACACAATATGGTGGCGATAATGAGCCAGGCATCAAGGTTGCGAAGTTAGAAGTGCAAATAGTGTGTTCATTCTAGGAACTTCGGTGAAATGAAGAGTATTGTTTATGATCTGATTTAATATACAAAAGGGGCGAAGCCATCAGAGATAAAAATTCTAATGGTGTCTTTATCTAGTGTTTTATTCACAGAACACATACACACACCTCTTTCCACCTAGAGGTAATTCATCTTAGTCAATCCACATAGTGTCATGTTTTTGCGAGGTGGAAAAAAAAAAACGAGAACTCACGCAACACTACACACAACCTGAGCCCAGGATTAAACTTTTGTTTTAGTTTTTTGTTCTATGATTAATATTAGTTCTTCCTGATTTGACAAAATCTGACAAAATTGCCTTCAGGACATACAGTACTGCGCAATAGTCTTGTGCCTCCCCACACTCCTTTATATCCAATTACATGATGTGGATGAAATGAAAGAAACCAGAGAAAATGTTTAACTGTGACATGCTGCAAAGTGGCTAAATATCCTTTTTAAAAAATGGCTTGTTTGTGTAACAACCTCAGCAGCGACCTCATTTCCCCTCTCGTCCATTCCAACCACTCAGCATTCAGCATCAGCAGTACTGTATACTAATCACCGGTCATCGTCTGTACCTGTTTCTTACTCAGTCATGCCTTTAATGCATTTAAGTCTGGAAAATTTTATGAGATCGGTCCCTGCCGCAGGAAGGTAACATGTTGTCTGTGCAAATAACCCTAAGCAAATAGAGACATTAATAGCGTATAGATGTATAACGTTTATACACCAATGTCATATCAAGCAGCAGTAGTAGTGATCATTACTGGATCCTTTAAATAAGCATTCTTCCTCAACCCCGCCCTTGCTGTCACACCGGAACTTACGAATGCCTCACAAATTGGATGTCAATGTAACGCTTGGAGCCTTAGTCGCACTTATTCCCTCTGAATTTGTCTTATTAAAGACCAAACCCTGGACATAAAGAGACATAAAGAAGGAGCTGGCCTTTATTATGCCATTCATCTTCACTCTCCGCATTGTTCCCATGACTAGAATGCACATACAGTAAAAGAAAAGAAACAGTGGCGTATCCTCTCCCCGGTCACACATAAGGGCATTGTATTGCGTTAACAGTCGGACACTTGGACAAAGGGAAGATGTGTGTACCTGGGGTACATGTATACCTTAAAATATAATGGCAATAACACGGTCAGAATGGTTCCAAGAACTGCATTGATCTTGACCTTCATTCAGGTGTGCAACCTCCTGCCAGTGCACAATACAACACTGATATGGGTGCCCTTGTGCCTGGCGAGGAGACCACCATCTTCATTTAGAATCTGCTTTTCATATGCTGGATAATGACGTTAAGTGTTGTAGAGGTGAGTGTGATTTCTCAACGCCAGCAGGAGACTGACATCTTCTTTATCTCCATCACAGCACTGTTCATCCTCTTCCATTTATATTACTCATTCCATAAGGACTAATTCATTTAGAGCCATCAGAGCCGTTTGAACTCATTTGGCCGTTATTAAAAGATCGCGGGCGATACGACGAGAAGCGTTCTCGCAAATTCCATCAGGCACACATGGCTGAGAGAAAATGATCAAAACGAATGGCACTTTGGCTCGTAAAAGCGGAACCGCTCGTCATAGGGCTTGATTAGAAATGCAGCTGTCTGCTTGCGTTAGGGAGTCTGCGACATGTGAAAGTTGTCCTGCTGGGTTTGGACGGAGTGACCTTGAGACGCCTGTGCGTGGGAAGACGAGCGGGAGGAGATGAGGGGAAGTAAGGAAATAAAAGGGAAGAGAAGAAACAGAAAGAAGAGGTGAAATTTTAATGGAATAGAATAGTATGATAGTGATAGTCGTCTAAATAAACACACGATAGAAATCAGTTCATTTTTCTCAGTGAGTTAGTTCATCAATAAATAAATCAAACCTGAGTGTTCATATTGGCTGCTCACATTTACAAAGCAACATCTCTTCACATCTCAGTGCAATAATCAATATTCCCTCCACTCCTCCACTCTAATAACACACGATTGTGTGCTGCTTCCACGCCTAATTAACTTACGCATCCATGAGTGTATCGTTACTTTGTTAGCAAACACTCAAGAGGATCTAATTTACTCCAGTCATAAGATTAGTGATTATTCACGTTTCATGGCCACTAATTATTTTAATATTTATACCTTATGTCGTGTTCTTGATTCTGATTGGTTGGAAAGTGGTGATCATTTTGGAGTGACAGGGAGCGACTGATTATACAGGACTGTAGCTGCTACAAGGGTGAGTCAAAAGTGATCTGCACTCTGGCTGTAGAATTTATCTTAACTAACTTTTACTAACTCACTCATCGTCTACACCACTTAAGTCTGTATACAGGGTCGCGGGAGGCCCCTGGGCCAGTTGGAGCCTAAATGTTGACGAAATTCTAAGAAAATGTTTCTTACAGAAACATTTTCTTAGAATTTCCCTTTAAATTTAGGACTGAATAAAGATAAAAATGATTTTCTAAACATCTTAGCCCTAAAAACAGCTCCTAAGGTAAAAATTGTTAAGAGTAGAGAGGAGGACTTTTAAGAGTCTTAAGAGTTTCTATAGCAGAGGATAAAATGGCGGAAAGAAGAAATATTCTCCAAACACTCAACGTAAAACTAAAAGTAATCACTGCTCTTCTGTCCAGTTTGGTTTTCTTGTTGTTTTACTTCCTTCCATCTCTCTTGGATTGTTGACACACCATCCAAAAGTGCAACTTAAACACACTGTCCTGTAATCCTGTAAACTGGTAATTTAGCAATTTAGCTGTAATGAGCAATTTAGCCTACATCAATCTGAAATGAATCACAAGTAATAAAATCAGTTTAGTAAATAAATGTAAGAACTTGAATATAGTAACTACTGTGTGGAAATTGGTTGCTTCAAAAGTAAACACATTTTCAATATTTGTTTAGAACTTCAAGACATTTAGCCTATAACAGAAACTTTGCATAAAATAACCTTGATTGTATTCCTGATTCTATTAATTCTATTATCATATATTATATTCTCACCAAGAGCCATGTTAAGACCTTTATAAATTTCTTTAAAACCAATCACAGTCCTTGACTTGCTGCGTCATCCCCAGCAACAGGGTCAACCACACCTCCTCACTAAGATAAAAGTTTTCATACTTTCTTTACTCTTCTGAGTTGCTCTGAGAAGTTTCCTAAATCAGTTTTAGCCTAAGATTCCCAGCTAGGACTTTTTAGGCTAAGATAGGATCTCTCTGAGAGAATTCTAAGAAGCTTTGTGAATACGGGCCCAGGACTATGGGTATGAGTTTTTGCTGATTATGCATCTTCTGATGTGCATCTTCATGCGAGATCGCAATGCCATTGGATAGCAGTTCTCCAAAGTTAAGGCTTTAGCTCTTCAATCAGCATCTCACTGTAACGAGCACTGTTGATTGTTGAATATTTTACCTGATAATGTTCTTATACTGACCTTCGGGAATCCCAGAAAACTGTAAGCGTGGATGAATTTTCCGGCCGATGGTTGACTTTTGAACTCGATTGTCAATCGAGGATGTTTCCGTTCCATCTTCTGTTAGTCGTTTACTCTCAGGTTTGTTATGATGAATCCAGGTCTGGTCACCAGTAATGATTCTCTTTAAGAAACTTTCACCTTGTTGGTGTTCTTCTGTAAGTTGTTTCAGCACCAGGTACACCCTCAGACCATAAAAAAATTAATTACACTACACGCTGCTTTTCTTACGTCCAAATTACAAGTGGGATGTCCATTTTTATTTACATTGCAGTTATAAATGAACTCATTCACACCTACACAGCAGTGACTGGGGAGACAGTAGTCTTGAACATAAAGCGCTGATAAGATGCTGATAGGTGCGGCAGAGGAAAGTTTTAATATAACGCAGTGTGCGGATAATTTTTTTAATTGTCTCATGGTAATTTCAGAGCATTAATTATGCAACTGTGTCTGGCCTCATGGCAGTGTTCATTATGTTTCTATCACATCATCACATCTACAGTTACAACAACAGTTTGTTTATTAAATTCGAGTGTACAGTATCGTGACTAACACCACTTCACCCGCTAGTTGCTTGAACGTCATTTCGGGATAAATCTCTTACTGTGATGGTATCCTACGTACGATGCGCTTTAACCGAAAGCCGATCTTTTTACAGTCACTTTATTGCCCAGAGCCCAGGGGAAATGTACACGAACATCAGGAGCCGGGTTCCACATATGCTACTGCGGTTTACTGAAAAGCTTTGAACTCTATTACTCGCTAACCTCTCGCCAGCTCGAAGCATGTCTGATTTGATTTATGTGGTAGTTTTTTTATGTTGACTACACTCCGGGAAACCTCAAACATGCATTGATCCTCCTGTATGAGTGTGTTTGTGTATAGAGTATTGACATATCCTGGAGTTTTAGAATAGTTTTACTATAAGAGCCGTTACTGAACAATGCATAGTAGCCAATGAATAACATTATATAAGATGAATAATTAAATAAAAACAGAATTTTTTTGTTTGTTTTGGGATATTAATGAGGACAATGTATCAAGCAGCCCATGCAACAAAAAAAGGTGTTTAAACCCCTATTTCCAAATTCCCTGCACCCACCTCCCAATCCTGTAACCGTTACCAAGAATGGAGGTGAAGAGTAACATGTGCTTCCTCCACCCTCCTCCTTCCTCACACACGAGCTGCCAGACTCAGATGTATTTTTTCACTCCTTATAATTGGTAATGATCTAAAAAGACAAACACTGAATTCAACTGGCAGTCTAAGGATATAACGAAACACTTCTTGCCTTTTTCCGGCCTTGGCGGAAAGAGAATTCAGATTATACTTAGAGTAGCTCTGACACTTACATATTGACTTTATTCAGTCTAACAAATAACTCAATTATACCAAACATCTCCGATACGCAGATTGTCAAATGGAGCTTTAACTCGAGCACCTCATTTTACATAAAGATCTGAAATTTAATAGAAGAGAAGTGATGTCTTTCTCTGAAATAAAGGATTCCTCAGAAACCACACCAAGCTTTACTAAGAGCTCGGGGCATCCAAAAAGATTTTCAACAAAGACTCAAATATACAATTTATAGTTAACTTTTTAGATCTTTTTTTGTTTACATTTTTTTTTTTATAGTCTTATTTCAAAAATGTATGAACACTATTCTTATCCAAACCTCATTCTTAGGATTCTTTATAAACAAATAATATTTAAGAATTTTCGCACAAGAGGGAGTGCTGTTGTGCTGAGTATCATCACAGCTGTGATACTGCTTTTACACACTTCCACAAACACCATTTATTATAAACAGATATACGATTAGTTAGTTGATTTAACCAGTTATTTTGCTCCACCCACACACATCGACCGGTGGAACTACAGTAACTAACTGACGTGTCTTGCAGAGTTGGCGATTTACAGTTATTGTCAATAACAGGGGTAAAAGCAGTTTAAAGTAAAAAATGAAGGAGAATAAACCATGGAGGTGGTGGACAGTCCTGCTGTAGGTTAGACAACTAGTAGTGCCCTGGATTAGGGGTTAGAGAAGGATTTGGGATTCAGCCTTGTGTTAGAAGCTGGTTAGCTTTGGACCTAGCATTAGCCGTGAACTGAACACAATTCTGAATGACTTAAAAGCATTTACTGAGGCTGAAAGTGATCCTGTGACTGGTTTTGAATGTGGGTTTTGGCAGGCAGCTGCTCTCCCCACTTTCCAGTACTGCAGACTGTACAGACCCAGTTTCACCTTGCTGTAAACAACATTTAGTGTAATGATTGATTTTTTAGAAAATCTATAATGTGGAATGATAAATATAGTTAAACATCCCGGTGCTGCTACCATCTATTATCAGAACTCGTTGAATGGCACTCATCCAATCAGATTAGTTGTGACTAAGTGTTGTATAATTTGTGCTTTTACAGCATTGCAGAAATTAAAAAAAATAGTATACAATTATACAAAATGTTTTAATTTTTACAATATTTTAGTAAATTGAAATTGCTTCTAAAATGTATAGTACCTTAATTTATTTATTATCATCTTCATCTGTATTCTTGCATATTTATGATATATCAACTCATATATATGGCAAAATATATATAACTCTCATTTCCAGGAGGCACATGGTGTTCTCTGCTCGCTCCATGTTCTGTGTATTAGTGGCATTAAAACTGCCCGCGAGGCTGCACTGTTTTCACCGTGGAACACTTCTGACAATAAGTACACCATCAGGATTTTTACAGCGCTCATTAGGTGTCTGTGAGTGGATGACTGACTGCGTATAAGAGCATGCAAACCATCCTCAGGGTTGCTCCTGCTCAAATCCTCAGTCATATTCTCCTCTTTCTTTTGCTTCGGTTGCATTTTTTTTTCCTGCTTAGTCCCCTCTTTTGGTTTCCCTCCTTCTGTTTGTGTGTATGTGCGGCTGATTATGGTCTTATTAATGCCCGAATGCATTTTTCATTACAGCTCCGTCTAGGGGGCGCGTCTGGGGGTCGAGACGTGAATAGAGATCGATGAGCAGGATCTGCATTGTGTTGCCTCCTCTTTGGAGCTGTAATACACAAGAGCGTGTGTTTTTTTTTTCTCTTTTGGTATCAATAAATGACTCTTGGATGGCAGCGGGAAATGAAAAAGAAGCAAATGGTGTTGTAGAAGATGTCTCAGAGAGATACTACGCCTTTAATGAAGTGCAGGGTAGGGAGAGGAAAGGAGGGAATGCTGGGTGCTTTGCTTACATATTTTTTCAATATAAGGGAAATCCATAGAGAGACAGAGAGAGAGAGAGAGAGAGAGAGAATAGAGAGCTATAATAAAACAATGCACCATGGTATAAACAATATATGGTGTATGTATGCTCAAGGGAGTAACATTCACACTACAGTAATATTAAGATTATCATCAAAGCTACACATTAATTTTTTGAGTAAAACCTCAGTTAAAGCATTTGTAACCAATATAGGTCAGTATTTTCTATTAAAAATGCAATCGCAGTGAACTAGAGATGAAGCAATAACAGATGTTGTCCAATATAATGTGTGTGTGATAACTATAATAACGATTTTCATTTTTTTAAACGTAAAATACATCAAAAACCATTCTGACACTTAAAATAGTCTCTAGTGACTTTTGAAAAGATTCCATTTAATTAAAAGTATGCACAAGGGGTGTTCAAATCAAACCGGGACTTTTGGTTGTACGCAATACCAAAACACAGTTACAGTATGAGAGTTAAAACCTCCCTTTCATTCTCTACAGTGGTGTGAAAAATTATTTGCCCCTTCCTGATTTCTTCTTCTTTTGCATGTTTGTCACACAAAATGTTTCTGATCATCAAAAACCGTTAACTATTAGTCAAAGATAACATAATTGAACACAAAATGCAGTTTTTAAATGATAGTTTTTATTATTTAGGGATAAAAAAAATCCAAACCTACATGGCCCTGTGTGAAAAAGTGATTGCCCCCCTTGTTAAAAAATAACTTAACTGTGGTTTATCACACCTGAGTTCAATTTCTGTAGTCACCCCCAGGCCTGATTACTGCCACACCTGTTTCAATCAAGAAATCACTTAAATAGGAGCTACCTGCCACAGAGAAGTAGACCAAAAGCACCTCAAAAGCTAGACATCATGCCAAGATCCAAAGAAATTCAGGAACAAATAAGAACAAAAGTAATTGAGATCTATCAGTCTGGTAAAGGTTATAAAGCCATTTCTAAAGCTTTGGGACTCCAGCGAACCACAGTGAGAGCCATTATCCACAAATGGCAAAAACATGGAACAGTGGTGAACCTTCCCAGGAGTGGCCGGCCCACCAAAATTACCCCAAGAGCGCAGAGACAACTCATCCGAGAGGCCACAAAAGACCCCAGGACAACATCTAAAGAACTGCAGGCCTCACTTTTAAGCAAAAAGAACATTAAGGCTCGTCTCAATTTTGCTAAAAAACATCTCAATGATTGGCAAGACTTTTGGGAAAATACCTTGTGGACCGACGAGACAAAAGTTGAACTTTTTGGAAGGTGCGTGTCCCGTTACATCTGGCGTAAAAGTAACACAGCATTTCAGAAAAAGTAAAATATGGTGGTGGTAGTGTGATGGTCTGGGGTTGTTTTGCTGCTTCAGGACCTGGAAGGCTTGCTGTGATAGATGGAACCATGAATTCTACTGTCTACCAAAAAATCCTGAAGGAGAATGTCCGGCCATCTGTTCGTCAACTCAAGCTGAAGCGATCTTGGGTGCTGCAGCAGGACAATGACCCAAAACACACCAGCAAATCCACCTCTGAATGGCTGAAGAAAAACAAAATAAAGACTTTGGAGTGGCCTAGTCAAAGTCCTGACCTGAATCCTATTGAGATGTTGTGGCATGACCTTAAAAAGGCGGTTCATGCTAGAAAACCCTCAAATAAAGCTGAATTACAACAATTCTGCAAAGATGAGTTGCAAGTTATCGCAAACGCTTGATTGCAGTTATTGCTGCTAAGGGTGGCCCAACCAGTTATTAGGTTCAGGGGGCAATTACTTTTTCACACAGGGTCATGTACAGTAGGTTTGGATTTTTTTTTTCTCCCTAAATAATAAAAACCATTATTTAAAAACTGCATTTGTGTTTACTTGTGTTATCTTTGACTAATAGTTAAATGTGTTTGATGATCAGAAACATTTTGTGCGACAAACATGCAAAAGAATAAGAAATCAGGAAGGGGGCAAATAGTTTTTCACACCACTGTATATAGAGTAACCCCCTGCTACACTGATGCACTTATCCCAGCGTTAGACACCATCAAGGAAGGACCCTGTGGTGGCCAACCATGGAACTCCATGAAACATGTAGAAATGGCTTGGTGCGGGGTCAGGACTGTACTGTACAGGGGATGTGGTAGTAAGTCCCACTCAAGTTCCTGTAATGTGCAAAGTGGATAAGTGGGTAGTATGAGTAGTATATTTTTCATTGTCCTGCACAAACATAATGTCTTCAGGGTCTTTTTTCTTGAGAGTGTTCCATTCGCTGAATGTTCATGGGAATTACCGCAGTGGGCTCCCAAACACCTCGGCCTCGGGATAATCGCTCAAGGGTGTGCAGCTTTCTTTAAAATGTTTGCAAAATTCAAATGCTTTGCTGAGTCTCAGCACTGTACTGTGCTAGACGTCTTCTGTCTGGGATACTTCATTGAAGGTAGGGATAGCTGGTTAAGGCATTGAACTGTGGTTCGAAAGGTCCCAGGGTCAAATCCCACGAGCATCAAGTTGCCCCTGTTGGGCGCTTGAGCGAGGCCCTCAAGTGCTCAGATGTATAATAAGAATAAAATGTAAGTCGCTCTGGACAATGTCAATTTCAATCGGTTTTATGCCATCATTTACCTGGAAGTGAATCATAAGTCCTGGTTTGACTTAAAGAAACATATGACCAATAACAGTACACCCCGTTGGGTTTTATCCCTCATGCAGCCAAATAAAAGACATAATTCCAGCCTACACTGCTGTCAGATGATAAGGCTACTGTACATCTAGCATCTTTGGTGGGTCATAACTTACCCTAACGCTCGGCATCCTTCCAGAAACAGCTCTGCTTTTATAAACTCACGAAGCTCTGTTAATAACTCTGTCCTTCTGTATCCACTGTAGCACCACAAGCAGCATACAGCTTGCTATCTCTATATCCTGCGTACAGGTTTTTTGGGGGCCTGAAGCCTATCCCAGGCTTAGGGCATGAGGCAAGGTAAACCCTGGATGGGGTGCCAATCCATCACAGGGCACACATACACACACTCACATGCTCATTTACACACTCCTGGCAATCTGGGAACAGCAATTAGTCTAAACTGTGGGAGGAAACCTGAAGCACCCAGAGGAAACCCACCAAGCAATGAGAGAACATGCAAACTCCATGCACAAGGACCCCAGAGGTGCAAGGTGGCCGTGCTAACCACTACACCATGTGCCACTTGTATAATAAATAATCAATGTAATTACAACAGAATCTTTTAAACATATATTAAGACAGCATGCTGGATAGAAATGTGTACTGTTGTTCATTAGCTAAATGATTTTTACTTCTATTTTAGTGCTAGCAGTAGTAACTGCCGGTCTTTGATTAACCTTGATTATTTGTTAGCATGTAATCTTCTTGTAAGCTAGAATAAGCTGCTATTATTATCAGTGCATATTTTATTCCTACTGTTTAGTACATCATTAAAGAAAACGTCTTTCACGGTGCTGCGTTTCAGGGTTGTTTAGCAAAATTTCTCTTTTCTCCCTTGTTAGGGAGGCTCCCTTTTCCTGGTAGGTTGTTCTGAATTATTATTATTATGTTTTTCAGATTATGGATTTAAAGACAGTGATGTAAGATTACAACCATAATGATGTAACATCTCTAAATATTACAGAGCACTATAATATTTCTCCTTGGTTCCTCTCCGCTGTAACTTTACCTCCTGTCTCTGTTATTGCTGTCTTTATGACTTGGTACGGTAAATTGATGACACCCACTGGAAACTCCCAACTCAGCAATAAGTCATCAGAGCTGTCTCTCGTACCCAAAAATCCCTGTTCTGCACCCGCACAGACTTAGCTTAGTGGCTGTAACGGCTATGCGAGGTTCCAGGCCTTCAGCTGAGACAATCCATCACGATGGACAACAGGTGGGGCTCATCTGCCTGAGCTCTGTTTTGTCTCTGCTGTCTCTTGCGGTGCTTGTAAATGAGGTGTGAAGCCTTGCCCGTTAATGAGCAGATCTGACAAGGAAATGGATGACGAGTTTGGATTTTTGGAAACCGGAACCCGGAGTCATACGGCATGAGGCTGTTAGGGGAAATTCACCTTGCTCAGCCTTGAACATTTGCCTAAACGGCTCATTACTCGAGTGCTTGTAAAGCCATGCTTAAGGTTTGGAAACCGTTTGCTCTGGGTGGTTTTTATGATTAATCGAGATGCATTTGTTGCTTAAAGGAATCTAATTGAACAGTTTCTTGTTTACATGTAATGCCATTATCCAGCCCTGGCATGTCTGGCATTTGAGGTTGACATTTGTGATTTGACATTTATGCCACAGTCCTGACCTCGCTCCAAGGTTTTGGTAATTTAAGGAGTTCCTGGGAGGCCAGCGTTGCACCAGTGAAGCAAGCAGTCCAATCGTGGTCTGGTGTCCTAAAACGTTCTACTTTGATGGTATAAAGGCACTAGTGAAACACTAGGATAAATGCATGGATTGTAGAAAACATAACTGTGATCTGATTTTAATTTTACATCTTCAAAAGTCCCACTTTAACTTGAACGCCGCAGTACCTTGTATATTCTAGAACTTGTTTAGCTCATGGAGGCTAACAAAATTCCAAATGCATGGTGTAGTGAATGCTTTGTGAACCAACTTCCATCTTAAGCACTGTGTCAAACTATATCATTTATAATGAATCCTCATGCCTTAAAGAATTTCTTATTTCCTTTGCACTTTATAGATTCTGAAATATATCCATGTAAATCATGCGCTTTTAAATAATGCAAAAATATGTGCGCTTTTATGTCGTGTTAAAACCGAGACATTCGCCCGTGCCTCAGGTGATATAGAGATATGCACGTCTGTCTTTTCCTTACCGAACTTGTAGATTTACGCTCCTTATCACCTCGGTGAAGCGTTTAATTTCCTGTGCGTTTAGGAATGTTAGTGTTACAAGCAAATCAGTCAGAATCAGCAATTGCTCAAGCCAGCACAGCATGACAAAAAAAAAAAAAAAAACACGCAAGGAAGTCAGAATTTCTGCCTCCTACCCTGAACACAGGTTTATTTATGCCAAGTACAATGGTGCTTATGCATCACCTGATTGAAAGCTTTAAAACAATCCCTTTAGCTAGGGCTAAATGAAGTGTGTTACGGAAAACGTCGCGTTTAATCAAAGCCTACCCATACTTCAGTTATATGCTGTACAGTATGGCTACAGTTCTGGACATAGAATCCTTGGCTTGCTTCCACGCCCCTGGGGTGCAATAGAGGGTTTGTGGGTTTAATCATTTTATCTAAAAGTGTTAATGGCCTTGGAATGAACTCCTGTATGTATTAACTGATAGAGCGTTAAGTCAGGAGATTAGAGGGATTGTGGATTAGAACAAGAAATCGCAACAGAGCATGACCTCGTTATTCTGGATGAAATGGGACTTAGATACGTGCACATCTGCTATAATAATTGACTTAAAATCTCATCTCATTTCCCACTATGACGTATAACGTGAACACTGTGCTCCTGACCTGTATCTGCATCATTTATTTATATCTTTTTGCATTGTGCTGCTGCCAAATGATTGGCCGATCAGATAACAAGTAAGCAGGTGCAGTTTGTAACATAAATTTCTATAAATTCCTGCAGTTTGTTGTTTGTTCAATATTGCCCACTACCAAGCCAAAAACAAAAAGTCACCTCCTGGATTTGACTAAGCAAATCAGTACGAGCCGTCCATTTTATAATTACTGCAGTTTCTGCTGGCAACAATTTATTTAACTCAATGCATCTAACGCAGGCATTGAGTAGCTTCTCATTTCTTTAAACAACCATGACAGAAGACATATCCTGTGGTTAGGGCAAAGATGTTATGCTGTTTCAAATTATTGTCCTTCATCAAGCAAAGAAAACAACTAGGGAGATTGCTCAAACAACAAAAGTTGGGTTAAGAATTGTAAAACGCGTTATTAAAACCTGGAAGGATAGTGGTAAACCATCATCTTCGAGGAAGAAATGTGGTCGGAAAAACATGCATGAGTGTGATGGGAGATCACTTAAATCCTTAGTGAAATCAAATTGTAAAAAAACAACAACAACAACAGGAGACCTCATGGCTACAGTATGTTTAACGGTGAAAGTAAGACCAAAGAGAACTCAACTCGAGGGATTGGGACTAAACAGCTGTGCAACCTTAAGGCATTTGAAAAAGGTCATGTGGTCTGATGAGTCCAGAGTGATGGGTGCACCAGGGTAAGAAGAGAGTCAGATAAAGTGGTGCACCCATCATGCCTAGTGCCTACAGTACAAGCCTGTGGATGTAGTATTATGATCTGGTCTAGGGTTTAGCAATGTTATGTGCCCAAAAAATTTGATCAGCTGCCGACCTAAATGATCAGAATATTTTTCAATCTAGAGATTTTTTCGTCCATGATGGCAGGGGCATATTTCAAGATCACGATGCCAGGATTCAACAGGCTTAAATTGTAAAAGAGTGGTCCCGGAAGCAAGAGCTATCATTTTCACACAGGGGTTGGCCACCACAGGGTCCAGAGCTATTGAAAATCTTTGGGATGTGATGGAGAAGGGTTAACATAAAGGTCTGACTCTCCCATCATCAATACAAGATCTTGGAGAGAATTTATTGCAAGTCTGGCTGAAAGTAAATGTTGTGACATTGCACAAGCTTACTGATGCGATGCCATGACTAGATCCAAAATGAAAGGCAGTCCAATTATATATTAGATTTTGTGACTTTTTTGGGCTGGGAAGTGTATTTCTTGAGATGAGCTTGGTTTGTATAACAGTATTCTCTCTCTCTTTCGCTTAGTTAACAGCTTTTCCATTTTTAATCACGCACATATTAGTACATTTGTTGACTTACAGTAGCATTACCATTAGACACAGCCTGGAAAGCTTATCATCACTAAAGAAGACTGATCTGTGTTACAACGCGTGCTTACACCCATGGCTCTGTTGAATGATTACACTACTAAAGCCATGCCATACTTGACAGGACTACTTGAGCTTTAAAGCTGTTTGCCTTCAATACTATATCATGTAACTAACGAGCACAGCAGATATCTTTAATTGTCCTAGCAATAAATGGTAAGCCGCATTTGACTTTTGTGCTGCCCATTATTTATTTACAAGAAACATAAAAAGCAAAAGAAAAAAAGCACACTTCTGAGACGCGGCAATTAGACGGAGGGTAAGTGCAGGATGATTAACCCCAGTCCCATCATTAAGCCAGAGATAATAGCCTGCGTGCACTCTAGTGAGTCAAGTCGGTTCATTAACATGTGCTATATTGCTCTGGCGAAGAGGAGTAAGAAAGCCCATCACCTTTGTGAACGTAAATGCGATCAGAACGATCCCGAGGGTGAATTTACACAATTACATTCAGTAAGCTGTACTTTAGGGTTATGCTAATGCTAAAAGCGTATGGATGTAGTGGAACAAACAGGACTCACAATGAGCAATGTTCCACCCATGACATGGAATCCGCAGGGAGGAAGAATGTACCCAGAGAAAGAGAGAGAGAGATACATTCTAGTTTCTGGAGAAAAAATTTAGCAACATTTTAATAATTATGTGAAGCAAGTGGATGGCATGGTGGCTTAGTGGTTAGCACTGTCGCCTTGCACCTCCAGGGTCTGGGTTTGATTCCCGCCTTGGGTCCATGTGCATGGAGTTTACATGTTCTTCCCATGCTTGGTGGGTTTCCTCTGGCTACTCCGGTTTTCTCCCACAGTCCCAAGACATGCTGATTAGGTTAAGTTGCATTTCCAAATTTCCCATAGTGTGTGTGTGTGTGCCCTGGAATGGATTGGTTTGTCCAGGGTTTACCCCACCTCATGACCTATAGCCCTTTTCGCATGGGATTAGTATCATCTGTGGACCCTGTGTGATTTAGAAGTTACGCCCCCTACATCTGAATTTCGTGTGGTGCCTTCGCACAGCTCGAATTTACTGACTTATCTCATCATGGATATCATGTCAAGGCTTTGCATAACAGTTCGCTTATTTGTGCATTATTTTGAACAGACTATTGCTTGGAAATGTCTTGTTATTATATAGGTCTAGCTGTATGATATGAACAAAAGAGTGTTCTTTACCGTATGCTGCTATACACATGATCCATCACCATCTAATCATTCTTTTTGCTTTCGATTTTCTGATGGTTTTCAGCTTTTACTTTCTGCACATTGTATTGTTGTCTGGTGTATAGCGATATGACATGGCACCCAAAATACTTTCAAAGCACTCAAACGCTGCCTCCATTCTTTGTGAAGAAGGATAAAAAAATGCACAAACGAAACAAAAACCTAAAAAAAAAAGATTTACGACCTTGCCAAATCCTGGCCAAAACACAGACATGCTGATTCGCACGGGACTAATATTATCACAGGACCTCAGTGTTCAGCAAAATATGGTAGGTCATTTTGGGGGGGAATTTTTACTTTACTAATTACAGACATGGCCGATTCACACGGGATTAAAATCACAGACGACCTCTCCAATTCTTACAAATGACTAGAGGTCCCATGGGATCGGCTCTAGGCCCCCTGTGACCCTGTATACAGGATAAAGCAGTATAGATCATGCGCGAGTGAAGCAAGTGTTGTTTTTTACAGGATATATTTTTTCCTATGTAGACAAATTACATTATTGATCATTTTCTGGAGCATTACAGGCTAACTTGAACTTTTACTGAAAGTTCTAACAGCGCTGTGTAAGATGGATGGCTGTCTGAATTAAAGGTTGAGTTTCTGCAAAAACACTGAAAACGCTGCATCCCACGCTTGTTTTGCGACTGCGAGCAGAACTGATTAGATGTCACTTGTTTGTTTTCTCCCAGCTCGGGAAGAAAAAAAAAAATAAAGAAATGCTCTCCACCTATCAGACTGAAACTTCATCTCCTGCTCCTGATAGGTGAAGGCAGGGGAGGAAGTATGCAAAGAGAGAGACAGGAAACAGGAAGAGGCAGGAATAAACGACGGCTGAAATAGCGAGAGTGGAAAATTCCCTCCCGCTGTGCTAAAGCCTTCTAATAGAAATGCCACGAATGTGTCCTTGAAAGACTCAGCATTTGTCCTACTGCGTGTGTATAAGGAAATACGATTTAGGATGCACGAGTTGAAAAGAATGTCAACTTACTTTAGAATTAACGTAGACAATTATTTAATCATGTTACCCATGATGCAACCCATATCTACAGAATTTGTGAATCTCCAGTGAAAAACTTATATTAGCCTCGTATAAGATTTATGACTATTAGCATATTGATTTAATGCCCACTTTATCTTCCTTCTCCTTCATCTCACCACAATGGAGCTCATCGCTATACCGTTACAATTCATTATAAAATGCGCGATTAGACATATGATGTTTGCACATGATCCTCTCCTCATGAGTTTCCTCTGCTCCACCTGGCTGGATGGAGTGCCGTGTCCTCCATCTTAGAACGGCTCTGTTGGGACAAAGCAGCAGGAAAAACACGCAAGGCAAGGTCACAGCGCACCCTCCACCCCGCCAGGCAGGAAGTGCCGAGGGGCCCGGCCCATCAGAGACAGGAAGTACAAAGTGCAAACCAGCAGCGGCATCCCACCCCTTCCAACCAGGAAGTACACAGAGCGAGCTCGCCCCAGTGCATACCAAAGATCTAGGTTTTGAGAAATGAGCAAAGAGGATATTCTGACTAACAAAATTGACCAAAAAAAAAGCTTTCTGGCCTACGTTTTGCAGATTGTACATGGTGCTCTTAATGACCCAATAGTTTTAATTTGCCTGACTGACATACTGGCTAGTGTTTTAGGTGTGTTACCGCAAGACCAAAATATCATAGGTGGCTAATGTTTAAGCAGTCTTTTAGGAGTGTTTTAGCTAGTGTTTTAGGAGTGTTACAGCATGACCAAAATGTCATGACAAACATGAAGGTAGTGTTTTCTGAGTTTCATGATATGACCTACACTCACCTAAAGGATTATTAGGAACACCACACTAATACGGTGTTTGACCCCCTTTCGCCTTCAGAACTGCCTTAATTCCACGTGGCATTGATTCAACAAGGAGCTGAAAGCATTTTTTAGAAATGTTGGCCCATATTGATAGGATAGCATCTTGCAGTTGATGGAGATTTGTGGGATGCACATCCAGGGCACAAAGCTCCCGTTCCACCACATCCCAAAGATGCTCTATTGGGTTGAGATCTGGTGACTGTGGGGGCCATTTTAGTACAGTGAACTCATTGTCATGTTCAAGAAACCAATTTGAAATGATTCGAGCTTTGTGACATGGTGCATTATCCTGCTGGAAGTAGCCATCAGAGGATGGGTACATGGTGGTCATAAAGGGAAGTACATGGTCAGAAACAATGCTCAGGTAGCCTGTGGCATTTAAACAATGTCCAATTGGCACTAAGGGGCCTAAAGTGTGCCAAGAAAACATCCCCCACACCATTACACCACCACCAGCAGCCTGCACAGTGGTAACAAGGCATGATGGATCCATGTTCTCATTCTGTTTACGCCAAATTCTGACTCTACCATTTGAATGTCTCAACAGAAATCGAGACTCATCAGACCAGGCAACATTTTTCCAGTCTTCAACTGTCCAATTTTGGTGAGCTCGTGCAAATTGTAGCCTCTTTTTCCTATTTGTAGTGGAGATGAGTGGTACCCGGTGGGGTCTTCTGCTTCTGCTGTTGTAGCCCATCCGCCTCAAGGTTGTGCGTGTTGTGGCTTCGCAAATGCTTTGCTGCATACCTCGGTTGTAACGAGTGGTTATTTTAGTCAAAGTTCTTCTATCAGCTTGAATCAGTCGGCCCATTCTCCTCTGACCTCTAGCACCAACAAGGCATTTTCGCCCACAGGACTGCCGCATACTGGATGTTTTTCCCTTTTCACACCATTCTTTGTAAACCCTAGAAATGGTTGTGCGTAAAAATCCCAGTAACTGAGCAGATTGTGAAATACTCAGACCGGCATGTCTGGCACCAACAACCATGCCACGCTCAAAACTGCTTAAATCACCTTTCTTTCCCATTCTGACATTCAGTTTGGAGTTCAGGAGATGGCCTTGACCAGGACCACACCCCTAAATGCATTGAAGCAACTGCCATGTGATTGGTTGATTAGATAATTGCATTAATGAGAAATTGAACAGGTGTTCCTAATAATCTTTTAGGTGAGTGTATATGTCTAGACAGGTTTGTGGCCAGTGTTTTGGAAGTGTTACCACATGACTAAAATGTCATGACGGACATGTAACTAGTGTTTTTACAGTGTTTCCAAGTGACCAAAATGCCATGACGGACATGTAGCAAATGTTTTAAGAGCCTTACCACTTGACCAAAATGTCCGAAAATGACAAAAATATCAAGACGTGTTAAATTTTTTTAGGAGTGTTACCACATGAACAAAATGTTGTGATGGGTATGTAACTAGTGCTATGATATGATGTCCTAATATGGCCACCATAGTTGCGATGTCCTTGTGGCGGGGATGTGTTATGGTTCAACCTGTTTATACGCTTATGACATGCTAAGCTGATAACCATTTTAACAGCTAATGAAGTTTCCAGTATATATAATATATTACATTTTTACACATTTGCGATATATTCTATAGATACGCACACTTGTAAGCTTGTTTTCTATCAGTAGGTTGCCAGATATCAGTGAATACACCCTTACGTTGATATGTGCTATATATAAAAAAGACAACAATGAGAAATGCTTTCACAAATGATCAGATATTAACTGGTCCACCGTGGAAACACTGCAGGCATTCACGTGTTGAAGTAAACACATCCATCATGCAGTAAATAATCTAATATACGTCAAATGCCCAACAGGAGACGAGGCCCGTTTTAATACGAGCATCAGTGCGGGAAAGTTTATTCTAATACATTTGGCAGGCGTGTGGATGTTATATTTTATCCTCTGTATGATGTGTAAAACTCATTACTCCATTATAGGACACGCACACATAGAGAGAGAGAGAGAGAGAGAGAGAGATACTGTACACAGCATAATAATGTTGTCAGCTGATAAATCATAGAAACTTTAATCAAAGCACAAAGGCATCTGGGAAATAATCACAGACTCGCCTCATATCTCTCTCTCGCATTCTGTCGGTATCTCTTTTTGTCTCTCTGTCCCATTCTGTCTTCCTCAGTCTCTCTCTTTCTCTTATTCTCTCTGTCTCTGTCTCATATTGTCTATTTCTCTGTGTCTATCCTTCAGTCACTATGTCTCTCATTATGTGTGCATTTGTGTCTCTCTCATTCTTCTTTCCTGTCTCTCTCTTACTCTGTGTCTCTTTATGTCCCCATTTGTACTGCTTATAATGATGTGTCTCTATATCTATGTGCCTTTATCTGTATATACATTCTGTATATCTCTGTGTCTCTCAATCTGTGTGTCTTCGTCTCTTTTTTTCTTATTCTGTGTATGCCTTTATGTCTCTCTCTCTCTCTCTCTTTGTGTGTTTCTCTCATTCTGTGAGTCTCTCTGTGTCTCTCTCTTTCACTGTGTCTTACTCTGTCTCTTTTTTTGTCTGCTTATTTCTGTGTTTCTGTCTCTCATTCTGTGTCTCTCACTGTCTCTGTCATTTTCTGTCTCTCTCCTATCTCTCATCTTGTGTGTGTCTCTCTCTGTCTATTTCATTCTGTAACAATTGTGAATCGGCCTTTGTCTCCTGCTTATTCTGTGCATGTCTCTCCCACTTATTTTTGAGGTGTCTTCCCTGTCTCATTCTTATACTTGGTGTGTCTCTCTATTTCTCTCTTACTCTGTGCACCTGTCTTTCTTTTTGTCTCCCATATTCTAATTCTGCGTGTTTTGATTTCATATTTCTTGTGTCTCTCTTTCTCTGCCACACTCACTTTAATTCCATGTTAGTGTCTCTATCATTGCTATTTCTTTTATTCTCTGTGTACGTCCCTCTTTCCCTGTCTCCCTCTTTTTAATTCTATGTAGGTGTCTGTCTTTGGGTCTCTTGTGTCTCTCTCTCTCTCTCTCTCTCTGGGACTCTCATTCTCTCTGGCTATCTCTGTCTCACTCCTGCTTTTGTAAATGTAACACATTTATATAAATAAATGTCATAAAGTTGGCTGACTAAATCCAGTCTAAGGTAACGTGGTTTTTAAAACACATTTACTACAGTCACTCACTGAACTTTATTGAACGTTTATATTCTATTCCTGGTTACAATACGGGCGCCTTTAACACACACAGATAAAGGTCACATGGCTGAGTGTGTGTGGGAATACAAATACAGTCCTGTAGTTGTGTGTGTGCATGTGTGTGTGACCGAAAGAAAGAGAGAGAGAGAGAGAGAGAGAGAGAAAGAGGGAGAGAGAGAGAGGTCCCTGCTTTTCTATGGAATGATAAAGTGCCGCCCTAAAAAGGTCCGTCACCCTCGCTGATCCCTGTGGGACGCCCGCTGCACAGCACACACACTTTCACTTTGATGAACGATAAGATGCTTAAAAAGTAAAAATATGACATTGCAAGTGACGTCTGGAGCGACCCTTGGAGTCCGAGGATTGATAACACGCCTACCATGTGAGGGCTGAACAGAATCGCCATCTTCCTTGAAGACAGATGAAACTGATACCGAATGAGAACACTGAAAAATGTGTCTATTTCTTCGCTCTCTTTAGATTTATTTAGAACAGCTGGAGCATCGAGCAATGTAATATTAGCTTAATGTTTAAAATTATGCACTTTTTTAATTATCCTGCACAACCTCAAATACTATTCTTTTTAATAATATATATTATAAATCAAGTATTACTTGAGGCACCATGGTGGTTAGCACTGTAGCCTTGCACCTCCAGGGTCCGGGTTCGATTCCCGGCCAGGTTCGAGTCTCACTGAGTGTGCATGGAGTTTGTATGTTCTCCCCGTGCTTGGTTAGTTCCCTAATTTCCCATACTGTGTGTGTTTACTGTTTGTGTGTGCCTTTTGATGGATTGGCTCCCTTTCCAGGAGCACCCCACCTCATGCTTTTATAGCTTGATAGACGATGAGTGACTGAGTAAGTATTACTTGAGCCACTCCTAAATCAATGTTGCACTGTATTGTAATGTAAACAGAATCATAATAATTATATCTATTTTTTGTTTACGCAGGAAAAAAAAAATCCTTAAGGTATAAATAATTTAAGATAGAGAATTTTAAAGCTACATTATATCCTATAACTTATAGGAGTTCCTGAGAGGCCAGCGTTCACGGCTACATTGTAGTGAGGAAACATTTTACCTTGATGGTGTCCAAGCACTAGTGAAACATGGGATAAGTGCATTAGTGTAGCAGGGGACTATATAGAGAAATAAAGGGAGTTTTTACCCTCATCGCTGTGTTATTTTGAATAATCTCGTACAAAAGGCATGCTGTTTCAGCACTTTTATAAACGTCTAAGAGGCGGCGCGGTGATGTATTGATTAGCACTGTAGATTCGGTCCCACCACCTTGTATAAGATAAACGTTATAGAAAATGAATGAACGAATAGATGAATAATCAAATCAGAGTCAAACCGTTTTTAATCCGAGACTATAAGCATCTAATGAATATATACATCACTAAATTGAAAATTAAAACACCAACAAACAATTCCATTTCAAAACTGCAGAGACCCATTCATGACCAGAGAACAGATTTATTTGATTAACTTATTTAATGTTGCAAATGTTTCATAATAATATTTATTTCTTGGTAACACTAGCGTTTTAAATTCTGAACTGAAATGATGTGTTATGTGTAAATCTAATTTGGTTTAAGGGAATCAAGGTCAAGTAAGTGTCCATCCATTCATCTAGTAACCTCTGTAGTCCAACTAGGGACTGTGGAGGCCAATGGTGACCATTGTATTTATTCCCATTTTACAAATGTGGTAGGACCTCAGGTCAACATTCACACACTAAAGGCAATTTGGGAACGCCAATAAGCATAATTTAATGCAGGTCTTTGGACTGCGGGAGAAAACCGGAGAACCCGGAGGAAACCCACCAAGCACGAGAAGTACTACACTACACTACACTACACTACACTACACTACTACTACTAAGAAAAAGAAGAAAAATTGCAGCATGGTGGTTTAACGGTTTGCAGTGTCTGTATGTTCTGCATTTCATTCCTAATTGCCCATAGTGCATAATTGTACATGTATGTGTGAGTAGGTGTGTGATGGGTTGGGGTCCCGTCCAAGGAGTATCTTGCATTGTGCCCCAAATTTCTTGGGATATTCTTTAGGCCTACACAAGATAAGTGGTATAGACACTGGATGAATGAATGGATAAATAATAATAATAATAATAATAATAATAATAATAATAATAGACCACTGGCCCTCACTTTGAGGAATGATAATAGATGGTTACAGCTTTTTTTTTTTTTTTTTATAGAGGCACTTTTGTTTTGTTTTTAAGCTTTTCTCGCCATCTGCTGGTGGGGGTTAATTAATACCCCTGCTAGGTAAGAGGAGCTGTTAGAAATTAGAATACTTTTAGTTCCACTCTTGTGATAAGTCCGATTATGTTAGGTTACCTCTTTTGAATTATTACACCCTGAATAACCGTTTTCTATTGACTCCAAATAAGACAATTACAGAAATAGTCTAAAAATCAGTTTTCTTGCCATCAATAAAAGGTGTGATTCTCTTTTATGAGCAGCAGATGGCGGTCGTTCACAGATGCACGCTTTTGATCAGCTGATCCGTTGCAGCCAATGGAATTGCGCGAAATGTGTTTCCATGGTGACAGGCACTGCTATCAGGAAGTGTTCACAAGCGAGCTACGTGTTCGGTTCTTTGGCTGTAACTGTCTTTATTGTCTTAAGAAATAGAAGTTAAGTTTTTATTTTATGTTTTTTTTGTCTTATTTAACATATTTAGCATATATTTCGTACAAATGGAAACCAACGAGAGCGAGCAAACCTGTTAGCTTAAAGCTAGGAACAGAGAATAAACAGTAATAGTCATAAACCATCTCTTTTTTTTTTTTTTTTTTTAAATAAAAATTAATTAAATGGCGTCAAACTCCCACGACGAACTTCAACTCAGCAAGAAACACGAGGAAATGTAAGTGATGTAAGAGAAGTAGTTATGCGGTAACGGTTAAAAGTGTATAGTATATATAATTAGTTGAATGGGCTTCAGGTGTGTCACGTGACCTTAATATGACTAAACCTGTGGCACCAAAGTTTATTAGAGACATTCCAGTTTAGGGGACACTTGCACATGCAGTGATATTGTATCCAAACACTTATGCTTATACTAAAAGTGGGTTTGTGCCCACTTTTTGCAGCTATAACAGCTTCCACTCTTCTTGGAAGGCCGTCTACAAGATTTTGGAGTGTTTCTGTGGGAATTTGTGTCCATTCATTCTGTAGAGCGTTAGTAGAGGTCAGGCACAAGTGAGAAGGCCTGGTGAGAATCTCCGTTCAAGTTTATTCAAAACGTGTTTAGAGGGGTTGAGAACAGGGCTCTGTCTTAGGGCCAGTCCAAATTCTTCCTCACCGAACTCATCAAACCATTTTTATAAATGTTTTTTTATGGTCCTTGTTTTGTGCACTGGAGCACAGTCTTGTTGGAATAGAAAAGGGCCTTTTCCAAACTGGTGCCACAAAGTTGAAAGCATAAAGTTGTCCATTTTTTCTCAGTATGCTGAAGCATTAAGATTGCCCTTCACTGGGAAGATGGTGCCTGACTGATTAAATACTATACTATACTTCTAATACTTTTTGTGAAAAAGCGATGGATGAAACATTCATCTTATGAGGTCATGTCCAATATGGTTAATAGATTTAATGCGATGGTAACATCCTGAAAGAAATAATTCCCCTGAATAATTTGCTGTGTTTTAAGTACGGATTTAAAATGGACTGGTTGCTGGTAATAAGAAAAGGGATCACTCCAAATTTCTGACACTTATTGGCCAGAGCAGAGTCGATGTGAGTCATATCTTTACTGTCCTGCTGTGTTCCTGCCCTACAGTTTGGGGAAAAGAACTGTTTTACTGCAACAGATGGAGATTTGCTATGAGCAGCAGAAAGCCAAGAAAAATCATCAAGCCGATATGTCTCAAGCTGCACGGGAAAGGAATGCTGAAATACTGAAGGTACTTTAAAAGCATTGCATAGAAATTAAGTATACATCTGACCACACTAGCGACGGGAGCTTCTTTAATGGCCCAAATATGTGGAAATGGCTTGGAGCATGGCTGGGACTGTACGTGGGATGTGGTGATAACTCCGGGATGAGTTTCTGTCATGGGGTGGAGTGGGGAAAATAAAGTCTTGCATTTTATGCATTGTCCAGTTTGGTGATAAACCCAGGCCAGTTTTGACAAGTTTTTTTTGACAAAGGGCAATTAAAGGAGTTCCTGGGAGGCCAGTGTTTCATACTGTATATGGTGCAGGCAGTCTGATCATGGCTTTGTACTGAGAAAACTATCTGCCTTGATGGTATCCAAGCACTAGTGAAACATAGAGATTATATAGAGAAATAAAGAGAGTTTTTACTCTTATAATTGTGTTCTGTCATTATGCACAATCAAAAGTCCCAGTTTGACTTGAACATTCTTCATGTATTTGGATTGTTTGATTGGTTGGCACGCTTAATTTATGAAATTGTAGATATATTTTATTAGATACAGGAAATTGTCACTTGCCAAAATGTATTTTTTTGGAGAGCGAAATTGGGTTAGACAAAATGTCTAATGCATTTCTAAAAACTGTCTAATGCATTTCTAAAACCCTGATCCAACAACTTCACAGAAGAAATGTGGTCATTAAAAAAAGTGTGAATTTCTTAAAACACATTTTAGTGATTAAGCTTCAGAAAAAAAACTTCCTCCTGTGTGCATAGTGCATACTGTACAAGCCTCTAGAGGCAGTGTTTTTAAGATTAGGTTATTTGTCACACATCCTTTACAGCTCAGTGAAATAATTTTTTTTACATATCCCAATTAGGAAACTTTCAAATTAGGAAAAGGTTAAAAGTCTTGCAAGGCCTCAACAGTGGCAGCTTGGTAGTCCTGGAGCT
The DNA here is from genome assembly GCF_024256425.1 of Clarias gariepinus. NCBI lineage: Eukaryota > Metazoa > Chordata > Actinopteri > Siluriformes > Clariidae > Clarias > Clarias gariepinus. Next base: position 21,408,275 of record NC_071122.1, read on the forward strand.
CAAACCCCTGACCTTCCAATCAGTAACACAGAGCCATAACTACTTGAGCAACCACCTAGGATCTGGGCTTGCTTCATTTGGTCAGGTGTAGACTTAGCATCCCCTTGTGACACTCACTCACTCATCGTCTTTATCGCTTTATCCTGTATTCAGGGTCGCGGGGGCCTAGAGCCTATCCCAGGAGGCCTAGGGCACGAGGCGTGGTACACCCTGGACAGGGTGCCAATCCATCACAGGGGGCACACACACACCCAAAAACACACAATACGGGCAATTTGGGAAACGCCAGTTAGCCTAACCTGCAGGTCTTTGAAATGTGAGAGGAAACCGGAGTACCCGCTGGAAACCCACCAAGCACGGGGAGAACATGTAAACTCTATGCACACAGAAATGGGAACTGAGCCTGGCTGGGAATAGAACCCAGACCCTGGAGGTGCAAGGCGACAGTACTAACCACCGTGCCGCCTCCTTATGTGACCATAAAACTTAAATAATCAATGAACGATTGGTTCTGTGAGCATGTGGAATTTTTCTTACATAAATTCAAATACAAAATCCCAAGAACTACGATTTATGTAGTTCTGGATGGCACATGCACACCAAAATCAATGTTAAAGGAGATTCCATGAAATATCAGAGGGCCTGGCCAGTTTTGCTTCACTGGCTTTAGACAATGCCATACCAATCCGAGTTGCACAATCTGTTGCGCCGCTCAGCCAGTATGTCAATGTACATTTTTGTCACTTTAGAATTCAGGTTAGGTTGGGTAATTCAAGGTTTCGTCATGTTACAGGATATCCAGAAAGTAGAAGAACGTCTTCGGACACGACCGCTTCTGCATCCTGATGTTCTCAACCTTCAGGTATTCAGGCTTTCTAAAGCATTATAAAATCGTGGCTTAGAGGCCGCACAATAGTGATTAGAGCATTTTCACACAGGTAGTAATGCACTTTTTAATTTTTCTTAACTAGTGGATGTGTGATATTTTTCTGTACTGGGTAAAAAAATGGAAAATGTTGTTACTGTGCATTTATTTTAATGGAAACCTAAAGCTAGAAATTGCTAACACGAAGTCCCAATTATTGGACTCGGGGTGAGATGGAAAAATGCAAAGGCTTACCAAATATAAAGGACGATAGCCAGACTTACAGTACTTGTTCAAAATGGAAAGCATGGAAATATGCCCAAAATGTGTTGATAAATTTGTCTGTATGTATTAATATTGATAATTTTCTTAGTGTATATGCAAATTTCATAGCACCATCAAAACAGATTTTTTTTTTTCTTCTTAATCTTTGTGTAAATATCACAGTGTTCTCTTCACAGTTTTTTAGCAGAACGTAATATACAAATATAATATGAAAATAAGATACTGTGGCGATTTTTGATATGCTGTGTTTAAAAATACGGGAGGGATGGCATTATGTATGTATTTTTAAAGGGGATTCCTTTTATGAGGAGGAATGCTTTCCAAACCTACATTTACATATTTTTTGCATTTTGAGGTAAGCTGTGCTTTGTCATACTTTAGATATCTGAACAGAAAGTGGCGTGACCATTGATTCACAACAATATTCACCAGCCAACATTGTAACAAAATGAATGAATGAATGAATGAATGAATAAACTGCCATGTTTTTGTATGACCTGTCAGATTTTATCAAGAGTTCCATCAGTATCCGCACACTTTTTCTTGTTTTGTGATGAATGTTGATGTTGCAGCTAAACTTTACCCTGGTTATGTGATTGACTCTTCAGGTTTATCATATGCACCATTTTCCAGAGATATGATAGGCTGTTTATGAGCCAGGGAGCTATCATGCGTAGGGTTATCACTTACATAACAAATTTACTTGCCCAAACATAGAGATTGGTTGCTCCAGGGAAGCAGGAAAGTTTTAATGTCAAGCCCTGCATTGTCTTTCTTTACTTTTATATGTGGAACATAGTGATAAGAGTAAATTGCCTATATTTTCATTACGTTTTCAGACACTTTGTCCAGAGTACAGTTGTGCCTTGGAGTCTCAAAACACAATGGAGAATCCAAAACACAAATTGAGTACCATGGAGAAAAAGTTTGTGTTTTATGAGTCCCATAAATTATGACAAATTAAAATAAACACTAAATTTTGACAAAATGAATAAATGCTGCTATATAAAGAAATGCGTCTGTATGCGTGAAAGGGTAAGGGTTATTACATTATTAATTTATTCATTTATTATTACGCTCATTCAAACATTTACTTGCAACGTTAATAAAATGATTTGGAACTTTGTTGGGATCATGTTTTATTTATATATATATATATATATATATATATATATTATATTATATTATATTATATTATATTATATTATATATATATATATATATATATATATATCCTGATGATAGTGTCATACTCCAAATGAATAATTATACAGCTTTTGAGCATAATTTATAATTACCTTTAAATTAAAGAAATTTCTTTAAAAGAACTGTGCTTAGGCTTCCAATATAATTCAAGACAGGTCTTTATGCTCTTATCTGTGTTTCATCGCACAGACATTACAATTCTAATAAATAGAAATTATATGAAAAATGTTGAAGGTCACCTTTAAACAATTTTTGTTTAATTTATTGTATGTTCCATGTTTTAGACTCGTTATTGGGCCTCAGTGGAGCAGCAACTTCCAGAATGGGAAAGCTACTTGTTAGGGAAGAGCCAAGCCCCCATGAGCGTAGAAACGATCTCACAGGGAAACCACGAACAGAGATGTAGTAATAACAACTCTTCACCTGTACGGAGTCAGGGCAGACCTCCTCGACCCAAACCCAGGTCTGCTGACTGATGAAAATTAGGAGAAGGTATGGTTAAACCAAGGATCCCCTTTATCCAGTGTATCTAAATCTGTAAGCAAGGTTTTTAGGTTTTTTTTTTTAAGTGCTGTTTTTGAAATAGGTCTTTTGTGAAATTCAGGATCTGCTCTTAAATTTTGAGTTTTGCTCTACAACCACTCTTATCACACTTATCACACAAAGAGCTTTAATCATGTGCTCAACCTGTTCACTTGAGATTTCATCATCACCTGACTCAGGCACAAAGTTCAGGCACAAATCTGCCCTGGGTGCAGAAAGACATTTCAGGTTACACACTGGGGAATCTGACAAAACAAAACATATGGACTTTTTCTACCTCCAAAGTCGACATGATCAAATGGCAATCAATTGTGGCTATAAGGTGTGACAGGTGGCATGTTGGTCTTAAATCGGGCACTGTAAGAACCTTTCCACTAGGTGGCAGTACAGTCTATTAGTAATACAAAACACACAACACATTTTTCATAGATGTATACATCACTTAGTGTACGCATGTTTTCTGAATCAAAATCCCTATACAATAGTCAGCAGTTTAAAGTGTAAGAAATTTGTGTGATTATCCGATCATGTACATTATGTTCTCTTAGGCTAATAAAGGTAGAAAGAATTTAGACTAGTATACAATTAGAGATACAGTTTAAAGAACTTGTAAAATAAACTTATTTATATTATTATGGAAATTAACACAATTACCTATTTTGATCTGGTTAATATTTCATATATCATGTGTAATAATAAACATGTAGGTGCTTGGGACTAGTGATCAGAAGGTCACAAGTTCACACCCTACCATCACCTGCTGTTGGGCCTTTGTGCAAAACCCTTAACCATCAACTGCTCAGAAAAATATAAGTTCCTCTGGATAAGATCGTCTGCCAAATGTCGAAATGTAATGCAAATTTAAACAATTGCAGCTTCTTCAAGCAGAGTCTAGGGGCCCAAGCACCACAAGTGGTCTGTTTTTTTTTTTTGGTTGTTTGTTTTAGTTTTTGTTTTAGTTTTTTTTTTTTAAGTGCTGTTTTTTGAAGTAGGTCCTTTGTGAAATCCATGATCTGCTCCTAAATTTTGAGTTTTGCTCTATGACCACTCTTATCACACATACAAAGAGCTTTAATTATGTGCTCAACCTGTTCACTTGAGATTTCATCACCGGACTCTTTCAGTTCAGGCACAAATCTGTGTAATTTTTTAATAAACAATGGTGGAAAGTATTATACCTGAATATTTATTTTGTACCTATTAGACAATTTAACTATTTTCAAAAGTTAAGTATGTCCAATCAAAAAACATGTTAGTCTATAATGGATGTCAACTATGCCTTATCTTTCCATATTTATAGTAAATGCCCAGGAAATTACTGTACATATTTATATAAAAATTATTGAATTTCTAGAAGTAAATCTGTTCTGAAAGTGTCCTCAAAATTTATTTTGCATTTTCTATATTATAAATCATGCATAATTTTTCTGTTGGTTTATGTAACCTTCTAAAACAGCGTGATTTGCAAAGGAGCCACTTCCTTTTACCATTTTGACGTTTGGTCATCACTGTGAAGGTGTGCTTATATAAAGTAAGTGTGCACAGGCAGGTCTGTTTGGGATTTTTTTTTTCTTAATCCTGATCCCTCGGTAACGATGAGGTCATAACTCAAATCCTCTGAGTGCTTTTTCTGTTCACAGTAATTGCTCTTCTTTTGTCTCATTGATGGCTGATTTGAGGTCAGCCACTTGCCATATGTTCACAATAACACAACAGCAAAGAGCTGCCCAATATATGCCATGAGATTAGGTGTGTTTGGGTGCTTTGATCATTGAAACCTTGTGCATTGAAAAGCAAGATTTTTAATGTGATTATTTTCTTGCAACTAAGTAACTATAAGTATACAAGTAAACTTCTTTTTGTCATTTCTGTCTTTCTCTTGCCATGTTATTCTCTCTCTCTCTGTCTCTCTTCCCCTATCTCTGGTTATACTGACCAACATGGCATTCCCCACATCGAGCTCTAATTGCGATGATCAAACCTGCGCTGGGTGACGCGGAGTGGCGGCTTGACAAATGCGATCATCCGGATGGCCGGGGTTGAAGTGGCGCTGGTTGGCAGCTGCCCATGTTCCTCAGCTGGGACTCGCTCTTGCCCCGGAGGTCAGGGCACCAGTCGCCCTGATGAGTGGCTAGGGAACAAGAGTCTGGGGTGCCAAGATGGGGGTAGTTATCAAGACGGTGAATTATCTAAAAGGGTTTTGAAGAGCACGATCTGGAACCTTTCCAAATGACTAGTTATGCATCGTGTATACGAATGAAGAAAGCCCTTCAAGCTAGGTTGGCCATGGACACCACTATGAACAAGAAGGACAGAATAGAGCGAGTGGGCAACAAACACATACCTGGGCTTCAGCCAATTCTTTCTACTTGATGTCTTTATTTCATTATGGGGTGCACTATCAGAGCCTTGTATTGTCAACAATTATATTGATTTCTTGTTTGGGGTTTTCTGTTCATGGATTTCTTTACAATCAAATCCACTTCAACTAACTGTTTATAATGCAATGCTTTATTATCATCACACAGCCTGCTTTTAAACGTTATGTTGATTGAGACTGCAAGCACTTGTGACTGTTCTACACCACCTGTTATTTGGTCAGTCAACAGCACATTGTACTCATAATCCCGCATTGTACTTCCCAGATCTTAGCCGGTGTGTTAAACTGAAGATCAGCTTTAGGGTAGATCTGCAGGTCCGAGTTAATTAACCTCCATCTTTTGTGACACAAGGGAGTGGAAGTGAAGGGGGAATCCTGGGTCAGAGGATTAACACCGGACATCTCGGCATTAGTGTTCCTGCCAAACAATGAGACTGTTTCCAGATCAGTTTTGAATAGTATCCAGAAAGGACATTTTAATAGACCTCTGTTGACTGAATCCGTGCACAGATGTTTTCTTCTTGGAGGATAAGCAGCTCCAGTTATGTTCCCATTTATTTTAAATTGCCAGGTTGTCTGCATTGATAGTTGTCTAATGGGGGATTTGGAAGGAGGAGATGTAGGGGAGACATGTGAGAGCTTTAGTGAATGAGGAGCAGATTGTTTTGAGGTCAGGCCTTCGTCCCCCCATACATCCCCCCCCCCCAAACAGACTGTGTGTAACGTGTTGGGCGAGAGGACAGAAGTTCCCCTTCAGCTGCCTAGCCTCAAGGGCCAAAGACTGCTTCAGAACGGAGGTCATGCCAAAGACTGACATTGATGTTATTCCAGCGGGGCAGAGAGCCCACGTTCTGCTCCCATGCTGCTGCCTGGAGACCTCTAAGCCATAAAGCACCTTCTCAGTGCGTGCCCTTGATGGTTTGAGGCCTTGTGGGTGTATAAGATGGCTTCAACTTGAGAGCAAAAGCCGTCATTGCATCCACTGAGGGCCTGGAAAAGCATAAACAACTGTACTGATATGTGATTTTAAGACACTTGTTCATGTTAACATTGTAGAATATCATTTATCATAATCACATTGTGCAATTCACAAAAAACATCTGTTTTGTAACTTTTTTGTGACAATGGTGCAAATATATACTTGTTATTATCAGTTTAGTTATTTATTTACTTACTTTTGTAAAACATCTGCAACATCCATGTGTAAATGTATCAAAATATATTTAAATATGTAATTAGGATCAATACGTGCGGTTAGGCATCTTTTATTATTAACAAATCAAATTAACTTTTTCATTGCCTTTAACATTGCCTGTACATAAAATATACATAAAATATGATCATAGACTTATAAATAAAATAATAAATTTGACTTATACTATTTTAGTAGCAGAAATAACTGATTGGCACTTAATTTGTTAACACTTTATTAAAATGGAGTAAAAATGAAAAAAGATTAATAATATTAAATGGCATGTAAGCAGGCCTCAAGGCATAGTAATACAAATGCACAAATTGGCCAATAAACAGTAACTGGGCACAAACTGGGAAAAATAAGCTTGCATCCAACTAAATTATTAATATTTCCACATTACTCTTGCATCTAAAGAGTGTCCAGATCGGGAGTTGGAATTATGCAGTGTCTCCGGAACATTTCCATGATTAAAATGCTTGCAGAGAAAACAAAACACTAAATGATGACAAAGCATCCCAGCTGCATCCCCTTTTCCTTTTAATCATTTGGCTGCATCATGATGCATACAGTTATCCAAATAGAGATTAAGAGCTTTATTTAATGTTTAAATCAAAGATCTGAATGAACAGAATGTCTGCTCTTGGTGACTTTAACTATGGCATGGTTGTTGGTATCAGAAAGGCTAGTTGGAGTACTTTGAGAAAATTCTGATCTCCTGGGAATTTCACACAACACTCTTTAGAGTTTACACAGAATGGGGCACAAAAAAAAAAATCAGTGAGTGAAGAGTCTGTGGGTGGAATGATCTTCAGAGGAAAATGCGAAGATTAGTTTGAACTGCCAGGAAGAATATACAGTAGGAACTCAAATAGTCACTCTTTAAAACCAGGGTGAGCAGAAAAGCATTGTGGTGGATGTGGCTGAGCTGAAGAACCTATAAGATTTTAGTGAGTCTGTCTCAGATTTCTATTTTTGTCTGATATGAGATAAAATTGATGTATTCTGCAGTTGTAGTCTAAAATTGTGTACCTCCACCATTTGGTGCTGCTTTTCGGTTATTTGAGTTACTATAGACTTTCTAGTAGACAGTTTAGAGTATTCTGGTCATTTCCCTCTGATGTCTCTCATCATGTTGTTTTTGCCCTATTCTGTGTAAACTCTAGAGACTATTCTGTTTAAAATTCCCAGTTTCAGGTTAATAAAACCAGCCTGTCTAGAACCAACATGGTTAAAGTCATTAAAATCACACTTTTTCTTTATTCTGATCCAAACATAGCTCTTAACCTATATTTGTATAGTTTTTTTTGTTTTTTTTTTGTATTATGCTGCTGTTACATGATCATGTAATCAGCTGATTGGATAACTTCATCAATAAGCCGCTGTGCAGGTGTTCCTATTAAAGTGTAAGGTGAGAATATACACACACTTCCGTAGGAATAGTTTCACTTTTTTTAAAAAAATAAATATTTTTTAAATTAAGTGCTCGAAAGTGTGTAAATAATTACACACTCTTTTGGATTGGAACAACTTCAGACTAGAAATCTGAAGAATCTTCACCAGTAATTCCTTCATCCTAACAGCTATTTTAAAGATTGAGATGTGCAAATTGTAAAAATTGCAATTTTTACACCATATGATAACGCTTAAGGGTAGCGCTCATATCAGCACATGACTAGTACTGACATAAACCTATAAACATTTATTTAAGTGTGTCATCTGTTTTCGTCTGTCAACTCACTGGTGTTTTTGTTTTCTTCAGAATTTTAGTGAAAGTGGTACATCCTGGTAGTGATAATATAATGATACAGTGACATCTAAGGATGTGGTATTATGTCATATTGATAGTAGTAGTGTTTATGAAAGAGGAATATAGTTTTACTTTTTTCTGTAATAATAATAATAATAATAATTATTATTATTATTATTATTATTATTATTATTATTATTTCATAATTAATCATAATTATTATAATTATTAAGTGTTTGTTAATGTTGTTTATTCCAACTTCTACTTCATACAGCAATCCCGTATCCTATCCAAATATGTTTAATATGTTATCTTTTTATTTTTTTTATTTTTTTTTTTTCACTTTTAGTGTCCCCGTGTTCCTGCTTTTGGTTCCGGTACCGGAACCGGAGAGCGCGCGCAGCTGATGTCGCTCATTAACTTTCCCCCCGGCTCTGGCGCGAGCGCTTTGTTGCCAAGCAGCGGCGTCGCTCTTCACGAGCAAGCTCGCGCAACAAGCAGGCAGAGAGAGAGAGAGAGAAAAAAACCCTTGGTCTATAAGGAGGACGCTTTAATGCGGTTTAATTAGAATTTCATTTGGTCTAAACGCGCGGGCAGCGGGAGAGGGGAAGAGAAAGGGGACGTAGTTAACATTTGCTGGACTTAATTGGGACCTTTTCTTCGTCGCCTCTTAGCAGAAACGCGCCGACACTACCCCCGTTAATCTCCCATTTACAATCGATTGAGTTGGCCAAACAACAAAAAAGTCCGGCTCTTCTTTTCTTCCTGCGCCGACCAGGCTATTGTGTCGGCTCCAATGCCTCGTTTTTTGGGCTGATCTCGGCCTCTCCGTTGTTGACGGTTCATTAATGTGCTCTTGTTCCCCTGCAGCAGCAGCAAATCCCCGCACCGCCTTTCTGTAATGAGCTCCGTCGGCAATTAACATGTTTCTAGATGCAATGCTGGTTGCTCAGATGTTTCAGAGGTAAAGTGCGGAGAAAAGGGCAACGAGGCCGCCTCTAGGTTGTTTACTCCCCTCTCTCTCTCTCTCTCTCTCTCCATCCTCTTCTCCTCATAGATGGGCAGCTTTGAGCTGCTGCTTCTTCTTTCCGTCTCGCACAAACATGGCTTTTTGGTGACACCCTTCCCACCAACTGCTTTTGTTGATTTGTAATGATCTAATACGCCGTGTGTGTGTGTGTGTGTGTGTGTGTGTGTGTGTTGGGGGATTTAGTTGAACATGAGTGCATTTGATGGCGAAATAACTTGAACAGAGTGTGTAAATAATAAGTCAGCGGTAAAGTTCCACTGGACTAGGCATGGGAAGGTTGAATGACTTGTGCTTTAATTAGACAGAGCTCTTAATGTGCCATGACTCAGGGCTCAGTGCTGATATGTTTGTACCGGAATGCGGATGGTGTGGAATAAGGAGATACAGATGACTTTAATATAGATATAGCATAATGTATATTATATGATATTAAAGTCATCTGTAGGCATATAATAGTAATATAGATACAGTAGTGTTAATACATGCTCATATAGGTATTTCCTTACATGCTTATAGAGGTATTTGGTGTAGGACTTTCAAATATTTATTTTTTTTGCATTTAAAATATTTTAATAGATATTATGTCCTGTTTTGGATTGTGAATTTCACGATTATTATATATACAGGGATTGATATATATATAAGAAATCAATCAACCAGTCTTTCTCTATCTCTCGCTTTCTCTCAGCATCACAATTCTCAGGGTCATCCTTTAGTTTGGATAAAAGCTCCTAATACTTTAACCGCTACCGCTGCTACTTTTTCTATTATTGTTATTATTATTATTATTATTATTATTATTATTATTATTATTTAGATGTGTTTGCTTATTGGGGTGGCTTATATAAAATAGTGCACAAATAAAACTGTGTGTGCTCAAAAAATATTTGGTGGCTTAATATTATTATCAGTAGTAGTAGTAATAGTTTGTTTTACAGCGAAATTTCATTTTATGATTTTGTCATTTAGTTTATAAGTTAAGCAGGGGAATAAAAATCTCGTCTACGTTTTTTAGCAAGCTATTTTAAAAGTAAAACTGGTCTCTCCTATTTTTGCTAAATAGCTAATTTCCAAAGATTACCTCTTATGTTTTACAAGTGGCACATACGAATCATTTATTTTTACTTATGCACATTCTTTAATTATCGGAACTTTTTGTCCAGCAAAATTTGTCTGCGGAAAATTTTCCTAATAAAATTTCCGTTGCATGAATGTTCCAGATTTTTAATGCGGTAAGTCAGTGTAGTTATTAATGCTCACTGGTGTCACAGTGACTGTAATGACAATTTTCCATTCTCTTCTAAGATGGCGTTTCAAATCTTAAATCATTAGTCAAAGCAATAATTAGTTAAATCCTTTTTACAATATTTTTAATAAGGATTGTATGGTGTGACTCTAGTGATATTTTATGCACAAGAAAAAAATAAATTAATAATTTCTGGAAAATCTCTTGGTGTTTGTAAAATTCTAACTTCGCTTTGAACTTTGGCACATCAAACATTTAAAATTCAAATCATTTTCCATGTTATACCTTTAAAAAACTAGGCATCATGTATAGATGATCCTGCCCAGGCCATTCAGTCGGTAGTGTTTAGTCTTGCTCAGTAATTGGGACGCGGAGATTGGTGCTCACGCGCTGCTCTTTGATTCTCTCATCACGGTTTCCGCGAGCGCATTTGGGATAATATTGTTTCAGGAGCCGCGCGCGGAATTCATCCCGCCTTATTAAAGTGATTAAATGTGGACTTTCATTATCGACTCGAATCACTTTATGAGCGCGACTGGATGCGCCGAAGCTTCCCTCCAGAGCCTCTTTACTTGATTAAGATAATGGGACTTTGAAGAGTCCTGTTTATCTGATAATTTGAGCCATTAATCGTAAGTCGAGTGCACGTGCCGGTCGGACGTCCGAGTGTGTACGCTTCACTGATTCCGACATTGCATTATGAATGAGTATGGTGTTGCATTGTGTGCATGTGCATGTGTTGGAAGAAAGTGGAAAGTGTCGTAATTGAGGCAGAATTCAGGAAATTAGAAGAGTCGCCATCACTTAGCTTGAAATGTGTTTGGAAACGTCACTTTCTTATTATATTCCTCTAATTTTCTGAAAGTGCATCAATGAGTGTATTAAAATTGAAGTCAACATACAAACCAAATAAATTGTTCTTGGAACATAGTCGTCTTGAATTAAATTTAATTTTAAATTAAATGGTAAGATTTTCGACATTATATACTACTACCCTCGCATAGTTATATTTTAGATTATATTAAATAAAGCAAAATAAAAATGAGCCTACCTTAAAATTTGTCGTCTCGAATTTATTTACAAAAGGTGATGTATCTGAATTAATATTCCACGAATGATTGCTAACACGCATTTTATAATGCATAAATAAAAGGAAATAATAATAATAAATATAATTTTTAAGTACTACCTTAACATTAGGCCTGCTATTGATTTGAACATGTTATGCATTAGTTTTGCAACATCATTTGTTAGACGAATAAAATGCTTTCAAATATTTTTTAAATAATATTTTATTCTGTTTATGTACAATTCCGCTGTGACGTGATCCTCTCATCCAACCATATCCGACTTCAGGGTTTTCTTTCTTTTTTTGTACACCAAGCAGCTTGTTTGTCTCTCAAGTCCGTTTAAACTGAATCTCAGTTTTGTGCTCTGGACGATTCCTCACCCGTCAGTAAGCAGGCCGCGTTGTTTTCGTGCAGTTTCCGCACGTGTTTTTTCAAATCAAAGTTCCGACAAAAGCCTTTCCCGCACGTCCCGCACGTGAACGGCTTCTTGTCGTTGTGCGTGTGCATGTGAAACGTCAAGTTGTAGATCTGGTGGAAGGCTTTGCTGCAGATAGTGCACTTGAATTGTTTCTCGCCGCTGTGCGTCAGTTTGTGATTTTTGTAATTGCCTTAAAAAAAGAAAGATAGAATTATAAAAAAAAAAAAAAATCCAAACACAGGAAAGTTGCATTTGAGGAAAGGGTTGTTATTTTCTTAAGCACTGCTTTGCATGCTGAAGTCAAGAAGTTGTCAAACTTGCTCACAATCAAATTCCCAAACAGCCTGAAACTGTCGGATTATTAAAGAGACAGAGACCCTGCGCCTTGACCCAGGGAATTTTTTTTAACATTAAGTGACAGTTCATATTTACATCCTAGCTCGTGTGGATGTTTCTGTCGCATTTCCTTAGGCTTGAAACTGACTTTAAAACATCCAATTTCTTTGACCTTCAAACTTATCTTCGAGTTTTAATTCTTACCTTTTTGGTGGAAACCTTTCCCGCAAAACTCGCACACGAACGGTTTGTATCCGGCGTGGATTCGCACATGCGTGTTTAGCGTCGAACTCCTGTTGAAAGCTTTTCCGCACTGGTTACATTTATGAGGTTTTTCCTGTAAACAAGTGATTATGATTCATTTATTAAGGCTACGTAAAATCAACGTTAATGCATATTATTAAATCCATGCAAATGCTTAAATATACAATAATAAAAATAATAATAATAATAATAATCCAAAATGCAGCACATGGCGTGTAATGGCACATAAGACGGTACTCACTTGTGTGTGAATGATTTTATGTCGACACAGTGTGCTGGCCTGGCGGAAACCTTTTCCACACACTTTGCAAACAAACGGTCTGGCGCCTGTGTGCACTGGCATGTGGCGCGTGAGGTTGTAGTGCGCGTTAAACACCTACGAGAGGAAAAAAACACGCACTGATTTAGCAAGAGAGAAAAGGCGAATCAGAAAGAATGGTGACATAGCAATCCAGGACGTTAATGATGCTAGAAAAAATATTTCCCTGTACTTTATTGTGTTAATGTGCATGCCACATGTTCACACATATTTTCATGTGTAAATAATTAGTGCATGTCTTCGCCATGTGATAAAAAAATCAGTATAACGAATTGCATTGCAATATTTTTCCAGTAATTTACCTTTCCACAAACTTCACACGTGAAGTTCTTGGGCTTCCCGTCCGCAGGACAGGTATTCGCCTTGCTGTGCACTTTGGCGATGTTCTTCTCAGAACCCAGCCCGTGGTTCTCCTTCATGAGATGATCCAGTTGTCCGGGCAGGCGCTCTTTATGCGGATACTGCGGCGTGGGCACTTTCTCAGACAATTTTGCGCTCTCAAGCAACAGCAGCTTTTGGTGCGCAGTCATCGCCTGCGCCTGCGAATTGGCAACCACTGAAGAAAACAAATGTCCGCTGAGCAGCTCGGATTGGTGATACGCAGCGTCCAGATAATTGAAATAGTACAGAGATGCGTTGCCTGGCATGGTCATGGCTTGATGGATTACTTGGGGTTTGATAACCCTGCTCCCTGGCAGCAAGTCCGTTTTCGTGCACGCACCGCAGCTGGATTTGCACGTCGCCGCGGCCGCCGCCGAGGCGCACAGCGCACCTCGGAAATTCGCTCTCCAGAATTCCGAGTAGTTCACCAGCGCTTTGGCCTGGAGATCGTAGGCTAAAGGTTGGATGGGAATCATACAAGGCATGGGCGCACATAAACCTGTCGCCCGTTTCCCTTCAGTGTTGTCCGGTCCTCTGCGTTCCTCCGTCGTCTTGGACATGATCCTGTCGATGGAGAAAGCCAAGGGTTTTGGAGAGGACTCGACCGCGCTCCTAGGCTCGAGTCTCGGGCAGGACATGACCGTGTCCAGGGGCAAAGAGCTCGCCATTGCTTCTTTTTTTCCTGCCGAACTTGGTATGAGCAGCGTTCTTCGCCGGTGTCTCCTGCTGGAAGCCAGAGAATCAGGGACACTACATCAGTTTTAATAAGCACCTCGCTTTCACAGTGTCACCCCCTCCCTCCTACCATTTACATTCAAATGACCATCTCGGGAACAATAGCATCCAGGGGTAGCAGATTAATGCTCATTAACTAGTACACACAAAATTAACAGGACATTACAGAGCTCGTTAAGGAAAGAATAAGACAAAATTCCCCCCCTCTCCGCTGCCGAGTTCACTCGTGGAAAACGCACAGCCAGAAAGGTGATGTTGTAGTTTACCTTTTTCCCCCCTCTGTCAGCAAGTGGTGTATTCACTGCTCACTGCGTCTCTGTCACATTTTCCACACACTCTCTCTGATGAGCTCCCTTTTCTCGGGGTGACACGGGAAAGCCATCGCCATCTCTTGTCCCCTTTGCTACCGCCCATTTATACGCGGCCACGGGGGTGGTTATGTTATGCACCACAGATAGTGCAGATTATTTGTTATGTGTCTGGGCCCAACTCTAGTGTCACTTGTACAGACACACACACACACACACACACACGCACACAGCTCATATCTATAACGTGCGCATTATAGATTATAGATCTATATATTATAGATATTATATATAACATGCGCATAAATATTATTATTATTATTATTATTAAAAAGAGGCCTGTTTTTTTTTTGGGTGCTGCTTTAAGGTTATATTATTATTTAAATTAAAAGGTACAGTCCTTTTTAATATATACATATATATATATATATATATATATATATATATATATATATATATATATATATATATATATATTATAGTTTGTAATTTAGGCTCTATTTACTTCAAGATAATGCCTTAGGTCTATGGTAATTTTATTTTCTTTATTGTAAAGAAAATATTCTTTTATTCACTTAAATTCTTTTTTTAAACTGATAGATTTTTTTTGTTTATTGGAAATTAGGTTTTCTATCGATTTCTAACGAAATTTGTATTTTTTTATTATTAACAAACAATTTAACAATCTTTACGTTTTCCCACGCTAAACAGATTTTAGTTTTTAAGATCTGTCAGTCGTTGTGTGTGAACTCATTTAAAGTCAACCGTTTTTCTTCTTTTTTTTTTTTGCCTCCGACTTGTTTCAGTTTTCATCTCCACACTTTAATCCTCGTCATTTCCAATGGCATTTCCAGGCCCGTTGATACTTGCTATTTGTATAATGAACAAGGTCCAGTTTCCACCTGTTTAAGGAGTAAATTGCGAGAGCAGAGCCTCCCTCGGATCCTATTAAACGTTTTTTTCCTCCTTCCTCCATTCACAAGAGCCAATTTTGCAGCGCGATTCAGAGCTCAGACTCGGGAGAGAAAAAAAGAAGCAGCAGCTCTTTCACTTTTAGCCACTAAAGCACTGCGTGGAACCTGGTTTTGTGTTTTTTTTCCCCCCCGAAATAAAAGAACGGATTAAAGGAGGAAAGAAAAGACTCTGCTTGAGCAGAGGTATACCAAGCAAATAAAAAGAGGCCCTTTTAAAAGCGGTGCGTAAAAAAGAGAAAAGTTTGCTGGAATCCTGAGTTTTGTGCGCTCGCTACAATGACCAGTCCCCCTCTCTCTCGTCTTTTCTTCCTGAGGACCTGCTTGAATTCATTTGTTTGCAGACGATTTTACCTGAAACTCACAACAAATTGTGACCAATAATTCCCTCGCAGCTCGCTTTTCCAGATTGCGTCATTGATCTTTTTTTTTTTTTTTTTAGATTTGCGTTACAATTTTTTCAGCGATTTCAGTCAGGATGTATTGTTGTCTGGGCTATTTTCTGTGATGTAGAGAAGAAAATGTTTACATTAGTTTTAATTTATATAATTTTTAATTTATAAAGTAATTATTACAACGTTCTTTCTTTTTTCAAGTAATTTATACTAATCTAATAAAGTTCTATTCATTAGTGATATTAAGGCTCGACAATTAAAAAATAAACGCAAGAAGGGCAATTTATGATTTAAAGTAATAGTTAAGTGAATTGTAGGGTTTAATTTATGTCAGTGAAATAATTTGTGATTGTCCTCACTCTCCTTTCTTTTTTACTTTCCCCCATTTTAAGGTCCTTATGGGAAGTGAAAATTGTTTATTGATCTGTCTAATGAAGATTTTCAACACTCCAGAGATGCAGTAAACTTTTAAATGCTGGGACATTAGATTTTTATTATAAGGGTTGTTTTGGTCTTCTCAATTCTAAAGAAAAATAACAGACATATTTTAAATAATATTAAATAAATTAAGTCAAAAAGTCAGACATGTGTGATCCCCATATTTGCACCGTGTGTGTCATACGTGTTGAGAAGCGGGTCGGTGAGTCTGAGTAAAGGTAAGGAGAGAGAGAGAGAATGTGGCCGCTCCCGCACCTGCAGCCTTTAAGCGGCCCCCGCTCTCTGCACTCATATGCTAATGATCCGCCTCTAATTTGAGTTTATTCAGACGCAATTACCGGCTTGTCCACACAATAAACATTGATCCTATTGCTGTAAACTGGGCTCAGCACTCAGCGTTAACACGAGCCGTTACAACACAAACACTGTTTACATGATAACGTTTATTCAACGAGAGGAAATTATATTTCAAAAGCTGTTTAGAGTGGCACACACGGCATATATACATGAGTTATTATTATTATTATTATTATTATGAGTAGACAAAGTAATTGGCGTTTTAATGATACTGCATTGCATCATTATAGTTATAAAACATAAATTAATTTATATTAATCCTCTTGTTAAATTCTCCCACTTCTTTTCATTTTTTTCTTATTTCTATTATTTAATTTTACTTTAACATTTAAAGTACTATTAGATTGTATTATGAACAATATTAATTAGGCATAATCAGACAAAAGTGTGGACTGCACCAAGTTTTTTAAATTAACTTTGTTAAAATATATATTTTTCAATTGTAGAGCAATACATAAAGGAAACCTATCAAATAACACATATGGAATTGTGTAATAAATAAAAAAGTATAAAAAAAATGAACATGTATTTAATTTTTCATAGTAGCCACAGTTTACCTTGGTGGCAGCTGTATGCTGAACATATACAGGAGCTCCTTCACGATTGCTGGAAAATCTTTCCAGTTGACTACCTCATGAAGCTGATTAAGGGAATGCCAAGCGTGTGCAAAGCTGGCATCAAAGCAAAATGTATCTACTTTGAAGAATCTCAAATCAAAATTTTTTTTTAGTTAGTACATAATTTCATGTGTTTATTCTTTTCAGTCTTGATGTCTCCTGTATCGTACTACAGTGTACAGTAGAAAACAGTTAAGAGAATTCTATTTGGCATAACCACTGTAGTTTCTTTCGCTTCTAGAAGATCCCCAGGGGAAATTCTAGAGGCAGTATCTATCTATCTATCTATCTATCTATCTATCTATCTATCTATATATATATATATATATATATATATATATATATATATATATATATAGGCCTATGCATATATTTCATATTGTAATTTTAAATTAATAGTTAAGCATTGCAGAGCTTCTAAATCACCCAAATTTGAGAAAGTGACATTTGAACATAGTCATCTACTGTAACAATCCATCAAATCTCCCTCTAAAATCATCTCTTCTCAGTTGATGTTCCCATCCATCTAAGACATAATCATAAGACACTAATAAAAGATCTAAACCTAGTTTAAAACAAAACTGCATTCAATATAATATATAACAAAATGAATATTGTAATGTTATGCTACATAAACTGTTGGACTGGACATGTCCTGTGCTACATGAAGCTAATTATGAACCCAAAATCACAAAAGTGGGCAACATCTTAATGAGGGAAGAAGAAAGTGGGCGGAACCTTCATATGTCACATCAGCGCTTCTTTTAAAGACAAGTTAAGAAAAGACTTTTCAACCCATCTGTTCATCCTAGATCAGTAAATAAGACCCAGCCACAAAAACCGTTATTTAACACATGCCATCCAGATCCAAGCCCCAATCTTTTTTTTTTTTTTTTTTTTTTTTTACATTTTGGTTACATATCTGTTCTGCATTATCAATCCACTAATTGCAGATTCATTGAAATTTGTGTTGTGACATCTGGAGATCAGCCAGTGAACATCACCATGCTTTTTTGCAGTTCTGTTATATAAGTGTATTATTTGTTCTCTTTCTCAGTGTGTGACAAACTCATGAACTCATGAGAATTTGTCTCTCATTTGCTCAAAAGATACTGAAGTGTTTCATATAAACACTGTCGTGGATTGAGGACGGTGTAATTACCAATCTCGAGAAGGTGACAACAGGCTTTGTCATAATAGAGAGCAAGAGGAGAGGGGAGTGTTTGTGTGTGCGTGTAGAGTTGAGAACATGCCTTGGCTGGGCGATGTGAACACACCAACACACCCACACACACACTGATTGTCTATTAATGAATGGCTGAACAGCATCTACGGTTCTCACGGGTTGAACCCGAGTCCTCCTAATTACAACCTGAAGCCTGAGACGTCGATTTTGCGTGCCAAAAGAGGTGCGAGAACGCGAGGCGAGACGTGACGTGTGAATATGTCACTGTAGCTACTCACCTTTTCCTCCATGGGGAAATTTTCATTGTCTTTGTCAGATTTAGCATGAAGTCTTTCATATCATAATTCGCCCAGAGGTTCAAATTAGAGATGTCTAAATTGTCTTAACAAGATTTCCATCATTTGTTTCCAAAATAAAATTTTCACTCATATATGTGAATATAGTTTACTTTAAAATAATCATGTAATCAGACTATAATTGCATTCTACAGTAAGAATAGAGCACTAAAAGTACAAAACGTGTACACTTGAGTATACCTTTCTATTGACAAGTGAAGACACAATTCATTATCCTTTTTTCCATTAGAGTGTGTACATCAGTCATAACACAATGGTGCGAATGCTCATTCTGCCCCCTAACCCTTTACCTAACACTTCTTACATCCTTTACAAATAAGGCTATAATTGCTTTAATGATTTTGTGAGGTTTTGTGTAAATTGGTTTGGTAAAAATATGCCACTTCTGGTGTTAGTCTTACTGTACATCTAGACATTTATTTTAGTTAAAGTGTGCGGTATTTCCTTACTACAAAACACAATGATGTTATACCATATGATATGTTATGATACAGTACATTGTTAAATTATGATACATTACAATGATATGATACATTATGATATGATGTAATACAACGTGATATGATAAGCTGCAATACAGAACGATTTGTTAAGATATAATATGTTACATTAAGCTTTGTGATGCAGTACATAAAGACATGACACTTAAGCAATATCACACGAGGAAATGCTGTTGTGCTAGATATCAGCGCGGTTGTGAGATTACTTTTATACAACAGTTCCACAAACACCAGTTTTTATCAACAGAATTTGTTTGTTCATTAAATCAGTTATTTTGCTCCGTAAACACATATACTTTTGTGGCTGGCACAACTAACTAACCACGTCTGGCAGAGCTGGTGACTGACACTTAGTGCAATTAACGGGTGAAAGTAGTTTTAATTTTTTTTTACCGGTACTATGTAGTTGAAAGGTAAGGAGAATAAATCATGACAGTCCTGCTTTAGCATATCAGCCTTACCTTCTGGGGTTTGAGCCCCAAATAGCATTAAATGGAAAGCTAACGTAGGGTGTACAATCCCTTGTTCCACAGACCAAATAGTGCCCTTGATCAGGGGTTAGAGAAGGAATTCAGCCCTGTGTTAGAAGCTAGTTAACCTTGTTGTCATTCGCGTAAATAAACAACACAAATTTAGAATGACTTAGAATCAGTTACTAGGGAGACAAAGGTTGGATACGCTATAACACGATAGTTTACAATATATTATAATACAATATACTAAAACAATTACATATAGACACAGTGCTTTATGATATGCTATTATACGATACAAAATAAAACATAGAAGTATGATACGATACCAAACAATATGTCAACTATGATAGGTTATGATATGTTACAATGCAATGCACTATGTTTATTATGATATGTAATATGTTATGATGTGTTATAATACGATAGCCAGTGATTTGAGATTTGGTGATACCAACTAATTGCTATGATAGAGTAGCTTCTGACTGATCTTATGTAATTTTTTTTTCAGTATCTGGTGTAATTCATGAATTATGGATAATATGAAGTAGGACTATTTTAACAGTAGCAAACTTATGGCCAGTTGAAGAATTTTTGAACACGTTATTTGTTTGTACTTAAATATTAATGCATTTAATGTAACATTTTGAAAAGACAGAACGTTACACTCATAGCCTTTATGTTAACATATATAAAATATCTGTGCTTTTTTCCTCCCTGCATTGTTCAGGTATAAAGAATGTCTTTATTTTAAGAAATGGTATATAGTCATTTTCAAATTGAACAAGTGGCTATTTGAAGTGCAGTGCTTCTGGAGTGCAGAACTCGCTTTTTCAAAACTAGCGCATTGTTATGGATTTTTGTTTACTGCTGTGATCAGGGGGAAAAAAGTTCGACTTTTTTAGCACACTATGCGACAATAAACTAGTGCACAGCAAAAATGGATCTCTGAGTCCTTTTGTCAGCCGGGACTTTTGTCCTGAAGCCTGCCTGCATTTCTTAAGCCTGTCAGTGTGTCTTAGCTCCACTCCCCATCTCTCTCTCTCTCTCTCTCTCTCTCTCTCTTTCATTGGCTGTCGGTTCAGTTCTCTTCAACACACACACTCACACTCATGCAGATTTATACAACTTGGCACTGCGTCACTTAATTCTTAGCTCATGTTTTTTCCCGTTTGTGTGTGAAGTGCAGAGTGTCTTGCGACCCTTTGCCACACATTCTGTCAGCTGCCTGCTCTCTTTGCTCTTTTCTGCTTTTAAACTGTCTTTTAGCCCACCTTTCTTCCCTCCACTTCGTTCCCCCCCCCCCCCCCTCTCTCTCTTGCTCTCTCTCTATCCTTTCAATTAGCAAGCATTCCTGCCACTTCTACTCCGGTTCCCTTTTTTTCTTTATCTCAATCTATTTTTCTGACCCCGGCCCGAGTGCATGAGGTTCTCCATAATGTTAGTTCTGAATGGCGTAGGCTTTTTCAAAAACGAATGGCGGGAGGGAGGGCTTGGGCGCACCTTTGATGCACGAAGCAAAAGGGCCTCAACAGGGTTTTCTTTTCTCCCAGGACAATAGTGAGGACGGCAAGATAGGAGGGAGAGGTTGGGGCAACCTGAACGCCCCCATGTCCACTGCCACTCATCTGTCCACCGAATTAGATCTGAACCACAAAATGGGCAAGAAGATGTCCCCTCTGGTCCTGCAGAGCCCTTGTTTGGTCCTGCAGGGTGCTTTTGGACGGGACGTGAAAACAACATGTCCGGTCTGCGTATTAACACTCGCCGGGGGCTAGAGAAACAGGTGCATTTAAAACGAGGGCGCATTTACATTTGCATAATTTTCAGGCGCACATAAGGTGAACTCGCTCCAGGGTTTGATTACCTACTTTGAGAAGATACGAAGCATATTTGTTTGTCGTTATGCCTTAGGATATTAGACAATATGGAAAAACTCTTGTCCAGTGGGTGAGGACGCGAAGATTACCAGGCTGTTTTTCTTTACCTATCATTTGTCAGTTTAATTATTATTTTTTTTTACGATACACAGTATCATGTTTAGCTCAAAAATCTCAAATAAATCTCACCTAATTTTTGTATCTAATCTCATGGAATTGACGAGAAGAGAGGCGGTCATGGAAGAAAGGTAGTTACTAGTTTGTATTCTTTGAAAGGGTTCAACATGACAGACTAATCTGATCATGATGACAGATCATAATC
Organism: Clarias gariepinus; assembly: GCF_024256425.1. NCBI lineage: Eukaryota > Metazoa > Chordata > Actinopteri > Siluriformes > Clariidae > Clarias > Clarias gariepinus. The sequence continues at coordinate 21,430,098 of NC_071122.1, forward strand.
TAATCATGCATGTTAGAAATCAATTGTTTATTTTGGTACCAACCTTGTTTCTGTTCAAACTCACAATTCTACCATAATGACAGCACGGCATTGTAGTGGTTAGCACTGTCACCTTGCATTTCCTGGGTCCGCGTTTGATTCTCGCATCAGTCTGTATACGTGCAGTTTACATGTTCTCCTCTTGCTTGAAGGGTTTATCCAGGTACTCCGGTTTCCTCCCACAGTCCAAAGACATGCAGATTAAGCTAACTGGCATTCCCAAAATAGCCGATAGTGTGTAAAAGCATGTGTGAATGTTGACTGGAGGTTCTTCCATGGTCATAAAAATGAAAATAAATACAAAGGTCACCATTAGCCTTGAATGGTCACCAATGGTCCCCAGTTGGATTTCAGAGGTTCCTAGATGATGGATGGCTAACATAATGACACCTGACAACTTTTAGAAAATGACCTGCTGCTAAATCAGGATTCATTCTCATGCACAACTTGTGAGCGATGTTCGAAAAACACAAGCAAATTATAATAAATGACAAGACCTGTGGAACCTCACGAAGACTCCATTTTCTTTAAAATGTCTCTTAATGAGATGAAAAACTTGAACGATGTGGTTACTAAACCATCTGCCTCGAGAATGGCTTCGATTACCAGCGTTATGTTCTTCATATGTCCACTGTCCCTTCGTCTGCTCTATTATCACTACAATTAAGGACATCGACTATGTTGGAACACAAGTCTGAGTTTGAATTGGCAGTTAGTAGCACATTTAAATAAAAGCACATTTAAGTAAGGTTTTGGAAACCCTTTTGAATGGTGCTTTCATCTGAATTCTGGCAAAACAAGTAAAAAAAAAAGGGGGAAAACAAGATTTTTGCCAAAATTGTTGTTTTGTATTTCAAATATCTTGGCATCTGCATAAAGATGTCTTAAATGAGGTGAAATGGATGTAAGATTAATAAATTCAGCTTGTACCCAAATACCACCTTTCCAAATTTCCGTGATGTTTATAAGCCGCAGACTTTAAATGCCTTTTTTTCCTGGTAAACCAGACTGCTTTTATTTGTGTTTAAAATACATAAAAAAGGCATATTTGCTTTAAAGAAAGCCTGTAGTTTTTAGAAAATTATATAGAGCTTTCCCAAACCAGCACACAGAGAAAGCACTATCACACACTTTATATCTGAAAATCAAAGTGTGTATGTCATGTCGGCTTTCTCAAAATCTACAGCGGAGTCCATCCCAATAGATCAACTCTAATACATAATGCGGTCCCTCGGCCAACCTGTTTATCTGCTGGAGCGCATTTGATTAAAGAGCGAAGCAGATCATCTGATTATCATCTTCATCTCTCTCTCTCTCAGTCTATCCCGAGGCCGGGACACAGCGTACGATTGCTTTCAGCAGTAAGCTATTCATTTGGGGGAGAAAAATAATTATGCACAGATAAGAAGGTAGGCATTAAATAAAACACCAAAGTCTAAGAGGCTTTAAGCCGTCCTTATTAAAAGGATCCGACTTGGATCTACCTGGTTATATGCCACTAGTGTCTATGAACATGGCAGCTGTTGCAGCTATACCTCTCCCTACTTGAACACAAGCTGTTGAGTAAACATTTATCAAGGTGAGAGCAGCACAGAGTTTCATGCGTTTCGACATCTATCAGACCTCGGCAGGTGACGATCCTCTCCACCAACTCGGAAATGAAGTGTTTAAGTCGAAACGCGACATGGGCGCACAGACATAATCTTATGCTGCTTTTTCCGTGTATTTGTTTTCCTCAATTTCTACATTTCATTTGCCTAGCACATCCACTCGGAGGTGGCATGCTGCGTTTGATGGTCAGGGCTCAGGGCCCCGGGCCCTCCACCCCCCCCTGCACGCATCACGAGGACGAACCTGGAGCTGACTCACGCTGTGCTGGTCAATTGGAGAATCTTTTATTTGCAGACTGTTATCATTCCCATTTCCTAACCTGATTGGAGCTTAAAAGCCACAGCAGCACGGATCGTGCCTGACTAAATCTCTTCGTCTATTAATCTGTCGCCAGGCACTCTGCCGAGCAAAATTGCTGCACCGCGACAGGATTTATGAGCAAATTAAACGTATGATATCCGAGCCGGCCCTCGTGGCACTCCCATTCGGAGAGCTTGTCGTGATTTTCTTTCGCTTTCCTCTTTTGATTGCAAGGAAAATCAGAAAGAGAGCGGTGTTTTGCGAGGGCTTATGCTACTAGAACTAGGTCACAGCAGCAAGCCACGGGTAACTTATTCCAACAATGAGCCTCTCTCATTAGTCTTTCTCTGCCCTGTGCCCTGGTGCTCAAGAACGAGCAAAATTGGGTCTGTGAGCCAGAGCTTTAAATAGATGAAATGTCTCTCTTCTCTCTCTCACTCTCTCTCTCTCTCAGGTACTGCAGTGCTCCAGGGGTGCCAGATGGAGCACTTTTAACTTCGTTATGCTACACAATGCGAATCGGTTGGTGTCCAATTGCTAGTGGGTAACTAAAGGAACTTGTGTATGTAGCGCTGGAAAGAATTACTAAAGGGAAATTGCTGTGCTGCACTATATCAGGAACCACTCATCACAAGAGTCAGTGTGAAACACTTGCCTATTTAAAGTTCTGCTCTAAGACTATGAAATGTTTTGGCAAATCTTTTTCTGTAGCTCTGTTTATGCCTTGAAAATTTTATTTATCAATGGCTTCAGGCTTTTGTTCTTTGATAGGCAATAGCATAGAATTATCAGGTACACTAAAAGTTGGTAATTTGCATTCATACCAATAATTTGCATAACAGTTTTGTATGTTCAAAGTGATCTCATCAATCAGAATCACAACCTGCAGAAGCAGTCAAATGTATAAAGACAACAGATGCCATGCATTATAGTTCTTGCTTCGCACAAAACAGGTGATGTCACTAATTACATTTACATTTACATTTAGGCATTTGGCAGACGCTCTTATCCAGAGCGACTTACATTTTTATCTCATTATACATCTGAGCAGTTGAGGGTTAAGGGCCTTGCTCAAGGGCCCAACAGTGGCAACTTAGTGGTCGTGGGGTTTGAACCTGGGATCTTCTGAACCGTAGTCCAATGCCTTAACCACTAAGCTACCCCTGGCCCCCTGGTAATTAGTTCTAGCTAGTATCTAGCTGAAGAGCTGTGCTAATGAATTTTTAAAAAATCTAGTAAAAAAATGTGACAATAGTGTTCAGCATCCGGATTCATGGCCTGGGTCGTCTCCAGATCTAAACCCAATAGAATCCTCTTGGACAAAGGTGATGGAGGTAGTAGCAGTCAAGAAAGTTTCTTCTGTACATGATCTTCAGGAAGCAATCAAGCAGGCATGGATTGAGAGAATGACACCAGTACTGCAGACATCTTTTTGACTCTATGCCCAGCTAAATCCAGCAGATTTTGAAGAATAAATGACTTCATACTTAACATTGGTTGCTGTACAGCGATTTTGCCTGAACCAATAATTACAGGCAAATTATTCTTATTATCTTGATTGTTGTTGTTAAAAAACAATCGAAAACGTCGACACTGGGTGGCAGGGTGCGTAATGGTTAGCATTGTGGCTTTGCAGGTCCAGCATCCGTGTTCGATTCCCACCTTGGATTTGTGTGCATGGAGTTTGCATGTTCTCCCCATGCTTGGTGGGTTTCTTCCGGGGACTCTGATTTCCTCCCACAGTCCAAAGACCTGCAGATTAGGTTAATTGGTGTTCACAAATTGCTTATAGTGTGTGTGTGTGTGTGTGTGTGTGTGTGTCGTTTTCATTAATTCACACTTTTGGTATTGAAGTTATTTTTATATATATATATATATATATATATATATATATATATAAACAAATTGCATTTTTTAAGCGTCATTCGGTCGTTCTACCACACCGAGATATTGTTCCCGTGTTGTGTTTTTGCATGTCAGATTGTTTCGTTTTTTCCAGCCCTTGTCCCTTATGAGAAGGATTTGTGTTTTGACATCCATATGAAATAATTAAATCATCCCATTCTCCTTGCATTTATAGGGCATTGCTTAGTCTAATCCCTCCATCTCTTTTTTTTTTCTTCATCTTCAGGAGGGACAGATTTGTTTTTGAAATGCTATGAGAATGGTTTTAATCTGTGTGAGATGATCATCTTAACCATTCTTTCAATCTGCTCAGATTTAATCCCGCCGCCTAAACTTCATACTTTATCATGGGTGAAGAGTCGATAAGGAAGGTGTATGCGACTCTTCACGCGATTTTATGTGAATCACTTTCTCTTTGCACTTTGCAAGTAACCTACAGTATAGCAGGGCTTATTAAACAGAAAATAAATAAGACCCAATTCTGTGAACAAACATTTTAATTCAGCTATTTTATGAGATACCTTTTTTGGGAAAGCAAATGTAGGATGAATCTGTCATTCCATGAAATGAGAAGCTATCTCTTTGGATGTTTTTTTAGATACTGTGGGAGATTTTTATCTTCCACTCGTTAATGTTACCTTAATTTAAATTATTAAACAAACGCTGTATCTCTAGTATGGCGGCACGGTGGTGTAGTGGTTAGCACTGTCGCCTTGCGTCTTCAGGGTTCGGGTTTGAGTTTGCATGTTCTCCCCGTGCTTGGTGGGTTTCCTCCAGGTACTCGGGTTTCTTCCCACAGTCCAAAGACATGTAGGTTAGGTTGATTGGTGTTCCCAAATTGCCCATAGTGTGTGAATGAGTGTGTGAATGAGTGTGTGAATGTGTGTATGTGTGTGCCCTGCGATGGATTGGCACCCTGTCCTAGTGCCCTAGGCTCCAGGCCCCTGTGACCCTGAATACAGAATAAAGCGGTATAGAAGATGAGTGAGTGAGTGGGAGTGTATCTCTAGTCAAAAAGGACCAAAGAATGACCCAGGACTTTGCGCAGATTTGGATGAAATAAGCAGGATTTATTGCAGCAATAAAAACCCAAGTGAGCCGCACTTGTAATGCTTAGGTCGTAAATCCAAGCATGATCAAGAGCAGACTGTCTGACAGCTACATGCACACTCATTATATACAGTTTTTAAGGGAAGGGATGCAAACCCCTCCCTTAGTTTTTTTTTCCTCCTCACCAAATGATTAACCCACTAAAGGCAAACATTTCCCAAGAAATTCTCCCATTATGTTTACGTTTTTCTATCATATTACTGTATGTTACGTCATATGCCTCGTCATCTGACTCCCTACGTCATCTGTACCAAGTGATTATATGTTTTCCCATTATAATAAATTTTTCTTGCAAATTACTTTGCATTATCTTTACACTTCTTTTGCGTAGTTTATAAAAAAAATATTAGGGTGGCGCTTAATTTTACTATACATTCCTGGTTTTTCCTGGTTTATTCTACAGTTCTCAAGAGATCTCAAGAGTAAGCATCTCTTTCACAATATTTTAATTGCTTGTCTTGTTTTTCCAATTTGTTGTACTTACATATTTGATTTTAATCTTATAGCTGACTGTACGTGCCCAGGTGCTCCTTGTACCCTCGGGACAGCTCAGACAGCATAGACTGTATAGATTATAACCCTACCTAACCTGCCATGGACCGGGCCTCTGTGGGCCTCATCCAGGCTGTGTCAGGTGTCTGTGTCCTTGATGCAGTTTCTACAAAAGAGAGGATTTACGTATTTCAGGAAGGATTCCACTCCATCCGTGGCCCTTATAAAAGAGTTCGTCTGGTGGTAACACCCCTTCTCCTCATGCCTTTAGGCCTGTACGGCCAGATTTTGGCACTCCAGCTCCTTCTGTTCTAAGGCCTGTTAGTCATGTAAGTGTTGCCACTCAGAGCGATTTTAAAGTGTCTGTTAGTACACAAACTAACAAGAGTGCAACTGTTGGCACCCAAACGGATTTTCCTCCAGCACCTGCATTAATTCTGAACCGTGGCATTTCTGCTTTTGTCCCACCCCACTGATCTTCCTGTGGGTGTTGTTCTGGCCCAGAGAAGGTTGATGTTTAATATGTGATTTCTTATACATATTATTTAGGTATTGATGCTCACCCAGGCCCCCTATGTTTTTTTTTACCTTTATGTTGGGCCTTATACTTATTTTATATCGAATTTTTTATTTTTGAATTTAGTTTCTTTTTGTTTGTCATTATGTAGATGCACATACTAGTTTATTTTTGTGTCTACTCTTATTAAAGTCAGTATTCTTAAAACTGATCGTGTGTCTTTTGGTTATTTGCCTATATTCTTACTTAGACATGTGTGCGCGACGTGTATCCAACACGTTTCAATCCTTCATTAAGTGTGCTTGTGTCTCTGCCAAGTACGGCACCTGGCGCCTTATCTTATGCTTGTGTCTCTGTCGAGTCCGGCACCTGGCGCCTTATCTTGTCTATTTATCATACACATGGCAGCTAATTATAAAATAAGTACTGTATAGTTCATGTCTGGGCCACTCTAGGGTTTTTATCCATGTACCTTGGGTACACACTGTACTGTACACTGAGTATCACTACCCATCCCCTTACTGTTTGTTTTACGACCTTGTCTCAAAGTCGTCTGCTTTTCTGGTCTCACCCCAAGGTGACCCCTTTATGTTTAATGCTCCGTCATACTCTGTCTGCTCTTCTTATCTCACCTCTAAGTGAACCAAGTATGTTTTATGTCATACTCTCTACCTACTTCTATATTATTTCACAAAGATTAATATCATGTTGATTAATATTATCATATTGTTACATTGCTGCATACACAAGTATATTTTACTAAAATATGCTTACAGTACCCTCAATGGCCTTCTGCAACAAGGGCGATACACAGCATCAGGTATAAAGAAAAGCAACAATAATAAGAGCGAGATAGAATAAAAATTATTTGCAGGAATGGTATGAAAAGTGAAGCTTTAGATTTTGTACTTTGCTACCAGATAAAATATGTAAATCACAAAATTACATAAAATCATAAAATATACTGTTTGTATTATTCGAAGTATATAATAATATAGTTAATATTGCATTGTAAAAAAAAAAAAAAAAAAAAAAGATGGCCATTCCCAATGGCTTGTGATACCAGAGATACTGTGATAACTGGTTGACTATTCATTTATTGTGTAAATGCAATATAAACACTACCTTTAAACATCCCAAACCAGTTAAATACAACATTTCATTTGGCATACAGTTGAAAAAAAAAAACCCTCCAAAGGAGACTATGCACAATTATGTACTAATATATATTTACAGTACACATAAGAAGCTCCGTACATGTTTGCATTGAACAAGGGACACAACAGGTCATACATTCCTAACCATCTGACGCAAAACATCGCTTACAAATAGTACGCCATATTGCTTCAAAACATTTAGGAACGTGTTTTGGACATTATTACTTGTAAAACATCGATTTCGATTCCCCCAGTTTGTTACAACAATCTTCTGACAAACATTAAATATAGAGTTTTTTTATTTATTCATTTTTTTCTCATGTCATATCAGTAATTAACATTGGCCCCCGTTATCATTCGTACGACTCAAAAAGAAACATTATTAAGGAAGCATGACGAACGTAGTACATGCATCTCTTCGGCAAACTACACCAAACACGACTGCTCCACGTAGCGGTTAATTGTCTTCCTCTTCGCTGTCTTTCATGGAAATGCCCTGCATTCCTCCGTCCCTCACAGATGCCGTGGCCTCCTCCAGCATCAGCCTGTTCTTCACCGTCTCATACATCTTGCTGTTCAGAGTGGAGTCTAGGACACCTTGCAGACGGAAGTCACGGTATTTTTTCTGGAAGGGTCCAAGGAGATTTAGTCAGTGTGGAAAATAAGAGTTTAGTACTGGCAATTCGGGGGGAAAAAAGCAACAATTTATTGCCTTTGTTAAAATAGAATATCTTGGTATAGTATTTACATTATTATAAAATTCACTCCAACAACGAACGTGTACTTTAAATACTAGTATTACTACTGGTACTACTAGAATTAGTATAATAATAATAATAATAACAATAATAATAATAATGAAGTAACAAAGCAAAAAAAGTTAAAGTCTTGTTTTTTTTTAATCTAAGAAATAAAGCACTAGTATGAAAATACATGCGGCTCAAAATTCAGTACAACAGCATGACCTCGAACGTGTTATTGCTTATATATACAGCAGTTAAATTTTATTTGTTATATACACAGTCATACACTGTAGGATATGCAGTGAAATGCTTATACGACCGCTCGTGACCTTAAAAATCAAGTTTATCAATAAGAAATAAAT